>NW_028274809.1:113861757-114164641 GCF_037043125.1 Eumetopias jubatus | reverse complement strand
CTTGAATCAATGCACAAAGAGTTGCCTAAAATGGGGGTGGGGTGGGGTGGAATCCCTTATTAGCTTTTTCACTCCATAGTGTCTTAGTTAGTTTCACCGTGATTTTCTCTTTCCTTTTAATGGAAATTAAAAGGCTCCCCAGTATCCCTAGTTAACTAACCATTAGGTTTCCAGAAGGAGAAAATTTGCCAGCATATTATGATTTGAGGGGGGAGAGGGAAGAAAAGAGAAAGAAAAGAAAAAGAAAACTGTTCCCATAGTAAAACAAGCTGTGTGCTTCCTTACCTGTATACAATGAGGAATAAATCCATAGACAAGGAGTCGCTCATTGTGGAACAAGGACTGCACCTGGGCTGGAGCCTGCAGAGGCTCAGGTGCATCTGTACTTAGTTGCTGCCATTTGACGGAGACAGAGTGGCAACTTGGAGAATGTAACCTAGTCATTTGGTCTTCTATCTATTTATAAGAGATGAATTATTTCTTTTTCAATGTTACATCCAGAAAATAGTTACTTAACACTTAAAATAATTTTACATTCTATCTTTTGGGATTTGTAGCTCTTTGCTTTTGTTTTTGTAAATCCTTCCTGCTCAGGGTACTTTTTCAAAAAGATTTTAAATAGAATTCTTAATAATACCATTGGCACATAATTTAATATGTAAGACATCCCCAAATCATTCCATTAGTTAATTACTAATATACAACTTTGACAGGGAGTAGATTCTAGTTATAAAAATTAATCCTACAAAGGACTTGAATAGACATTTCTCCAAAGAAGATATACAAATGGCCAATGAACACATGAAAAGATATTCAACATTACTAGTCATTAGGGAAATGCAAATCAGAACCCCAACGGGATACAACTTCACACCCTATGATGGTTATTATAAAACAAAACCCAAACCAGAAAACAAGTGCTATCAATTATGTAGAAAAATTGGAACCCTAGGTACATTGCTCATGGGAATGTAAAATGGTGCAGCCACTGTGAACAACACTATAACAGTTCCTAAAAAAACTAAACACAGAATTACCATATGATCCAGAAATTCCACTTCTGTTATATACATAAAATAACTGAAATCAGACCTGAATACCTGCTTATATGCCAATACTCATAGCAGCATAATTCACAACCACTAAAAGGTAGAAACGACCCAAATATCTATCAACAAATGAATGGATAAACAAAATGTGGTATGTGAATACAATGAAATATTATTCAGCCTTTAAAAAAGAAAATTCTGACACATGCCACAACATGGATAGACCTTGAAAACATTATACCAAATGAAACAAGACAGGCACAAAAGGACACATATTGTATGATTCTGCTTTCATAAAGTATCTAAAGTAGTCAAATTCATAGAGACAGAAAGTAGAATGGTAGTTGCCAGGGACTGGGGAGAGGGTGGAATGGGGAGTTGTTGTTTAATGAGTAGAGTTTCTGTTTGGGATGATGCAAAGTTCTGGAGATGGATGGTGGTGATGGCTGCACAACATTGTGAATGTACCTTTAAATATTATTATTTTTTAAGATTTTATTCATTTATGAGCGAGAGAGCACGAGTGGGAGGTAGGGGCAGAGGGAGAGGGAGAAGCAGACTCCCCGCCACGCAGGGAGCCTGATGCAGGGCTCGATCCCAGGACCCTGGGATCATGACCTGAGCCAAAGGCAGATGCCCAACTGACTGAGCCACCCAGCCTCCCCTAATGTACCTTAATGCCACTGAATGTCACTTACGAATAGTTAAAATGGTAAATTTTATGTATATTTTGCCACAATAGCATATTAACTTTAGCAAAACATGTATAGTACTTCACTTTTAAAAAACCCCTCCATGACACTTTATAAAGAAGAAATCAAACTATTAGCTAGGAGAATGACCCAATTAGGAGAATGTGTTCCTGCTAGGTGCGAGACAGATAGTAACTAAGTAACTATGCTTTCCGTACCTTTGTCCGATTTTCCTAGGTCCCCTTTCCACTAATGAAAACACAGAAGTTACTGGCACTAGATGTGCAAGAAGATAATATTTCCACATGTAAGCATAAAACTAGAAATAAGATGTTTGAAAAACGTACCTGTTTTTTCCAACTATGTTTGGATTTTGAGTTAAAATACTCAAATACTCCAGCACCGTATTGGGACAAAATCCTTAAGATATGACGATTTGCTGTAGAACTGATCACATTTTACATGTTTTAATTTTCAAGAAATTTTAGAAACATTTTTGAATTTCATGTAGTTAACAATGTTGACATAGCTCGAAACTCAATAGAAGAGACAGTACATGCAGAACTCTCCGTAGTTGAGGTTAAAGAGATAAAACTCAGGACGGGCAGTATAAAACATCTGAAGGTTTGGGTAATTTAAGCTCCCACATATCAGAGAACTCATTTCTTTTTCACAATAGAAAAAAAAGAGCAGAAATTCTTGACTCCTGGCTTACCAAAGGAGGGCGTAGATGATTCCGAAAAACCTCCAAAAAGTTACCAGAATACTGAAAAATATCAACCTACTTTCAATGAGTGTCAGTTACCCAAATTTGATCCCAAAGGCCAAGAACTGGCAGAGTTAATAAAGTCTTAAAATATGTGCATCCAGATAGCAAAGGGGATAAAGAAGTCTCTTTCTAGCAAAGATAAGCTTTGCTACTTAAATGACAAGGTCCTATTAAATTTCTCTCAATAATTCTAAAACTATTAAGAAAGCCTTTCTTAGAGAGGATCCTCCTGAAATAGTAAAGACACAATTATTTTTTCAGGAAAAGAGCTTAAGAAAGTTATTTCTGAAATATTTCTTAGCCTACTGATTAAAGATTGGATTTGTCTTTAGTCTTCACAATAAATTGGTGGTGATTACAACAATTAGATAATCCCCCTAAACTGGAGTTTATTTGTATTTTATCTATTTCATTGGCTACTGAGGCTGCTTGGAATCTATTCTTGCTCCTGCTGTGTGTAGCTCAGAGGAGAGTTTGTGACAACAGGCAAGACGAACAGGCTCTACTCCTGGAGAACTCACATATTGCTAGAGTTTGTGAACACAAATGAGCATGTATAAAATGAGGCAGAAACATTTAGAAAGATCCTAAAACCTGACAGAAAATCAATAAAAATTTCAGCTCCTTCAGGCTGGGTCGTGTCAAAGCACAAAGTCATCTCCCAAAGGAGGTTCATGTCCACTCACCCCCATCACAGTACCCCTCTTATTTCCTTTCTGGCACTTAGTAAAACCCATCTCCCCTTTCAGCTTATTGGATTGCTTGCAGCCTGTCTCCCTAAACACAGCACTGTGGTCCAGCACCAAGGAGTGTCTGTTTCATGACAGGCTCTCAGCAAAGAAGGAATCAACAGGGCCCAGGATCTCCTGCACTGAGGTCAATCCATAACCCTGGCACAGCCTCTGATACTTGGTCAGGGGAGCAGGGGGGTGTTGCTGTGACCAGGAAGATAGAACAGGGCACTGACTCAGGCAGAGAGGGGGCCACATCCCTGCAGCAGGGTAGGGCCAGCCACCCCATGTCCACAAGTTAATTAGGTAAAGCCCATTTAGAAGCAATTCCTGGGGGAGTCCATTATGGGCTGGATAAATTTCCTGGTTGGTCTGTGGTGTCCTGTTAGGAGAAGAAGACTAGGAGCTATGACTGAGGAGGGGCAGAGAGAGGGAAAGAGCCCTCTGGGCAGGCAGGCTGGCTTGGGTATAGCAGGGAGGGCCCTCAGGGGGTGTGGAGGGTCCCAGCTCCTGTAGCTCATAGCTGAGGCCTGAAAAGAACCCCTAGCCCAGGAGAGCACAGTGGCCCCAGAGAACACCAATAGCTACCACTCCCACCTCTACCCCTACCCCCATGTTGAGGGGCTGCCCTGCTCCATGCACTGCCTCAGAATAGGGAGGCCTGGTTATCATTTGCCAGGATGGTAACTATTTAGGGGAGAGTCCAGGGAGACGAGGGTGCAGGCATGCTCTGTGCAAACACAGTCTGGCCCCTTCTGTTTGGTGTTTTCCTTATGTTTATACCATATGCCTCAGTTCAATCCAAAGAAGCTAACTATAATTGGGGAGGGTGTTCATTCCAACAATCATGGGGGCCTAGCCTCCCAAGAGAAAGATCCTATGTCCATCACAGGGTTTGAAAATGCAAATGTGCCCAGCCACCAGAAAGATGTGAAGGAGCTAGGAGCCTGGGTGGGGCCCACCCAAAGCAGTGGCCCTTAGCCCTGGTCAGGAACTGCCAGGGGAGGGAGTGTGCCTGGCATTGCCAGATCTTCAGGCTTCTTAGGATAGGTTGGAAGTTTGGATTTTTAAGCAAAAAAAAAAAAAAAAAAATCTAACGTTGATTTGGTGCTTGCCAAGTGTTCTTAAGTATTTTTTTTTCTAGCGGTGCCGGGTCTGGTCTTCCTTACACATTTCCCTCACCCCACTGCAGGACTGGGACTTAAGTACTTTTTATATATGAGCTCATTTAATCCTTAGAGCAAACTTATTAATCCTATGACATTTTCATTATCATCTTCATTTTACAGACAAGAGGTTAAACAACTTGCCCAGAGCTCTGTAACTCTATGCTAAACTGCTTCCATAGACTATTATCAACTTCAAAACTTCTAAAAATCCTGTGCAGGCCAACAAAGACGACCTACCCACAGGCTGCCTTTTTCCCCCATGGTGTTCACTATGTGACTAGATCTCCTGCACTTACCCGATACCACAGGAGAACAGCCTGGTGTGCCGGACGTTTCTTTTCACAAGCTGCAATGTCAGACTCTCATTCTGGAGGTGCCCATCAGATATAAGGAGAATGCTCCGTAAGCCTTGAGAAGGGTACAGTAGATTTAAATATCGGAGCGTTTTCCAGAAGTCTGTATTTCCCATGGTAGGTGTAGCAGACTGGAGGAAATGAAGTGAAAGGTTATTCATTCCTTTTGGGTAGAGTCACCACTAACTGTAATCATTTACTGAAGCATGTCTCAATGATGGTTTAGAGATATCATCACTGAAAAGATTTTTTTTTAATTACACATTTGTGGAACAACTATGCTTATATACTGTTAGTTTTTTCACATCACACAGTAACTATAATATTATCGGCTAACACCTATTTGATTTTTTTATGGTTTTCCTGGGTTTGCTGGGCTGGAATGAGATGGCAACTAGTCATTCTCAGCGTGGGCCATTTTAAGAAAAAGAAAAAAAAGAAACAGAAGAAAACATTCCAAGACTGTTGTATTTGGTTGTATTTAAGTGGTAGAACTATGGGTGATTTTTTTTCTTTCTACCCTTCTTAATTTCTAATTTTTCTTTAATGAGTTGATATCGCTTTTATTAATAATAATAATAATAAAAGGGTCCCACTGACATACAAAAACTGAAGGACTAGGGGTGATCTATTAGTGGTCTTGGGGAGAATAAGTCCAGACAATACCATTAAAACTTGATAGGAAAAGACCCAAGAGATGAAAGAAGGTTCTTTTACTCACCTTAATGAACTCTGTTGGTGTATTATTGCTTGTGATGTACTTAGGATATGAAAATAATTCCTTGTAACCTGTGTGATAAGATTGGCATGAGGTACAGCTATTAAATATTCACTTTATTGACCACTAACAATCATGTTACCATGTTTGATAGTTTAACATGTAAAAAAAAAAACTTCACCACAGTATTCCTTTAAATAATTAGTGCATTGAAACTATGCACTTTACTGTGTAAAATGTTCTGAGTAAAATTACATGTGTAGACATTTGTTCTGTAGTGGATCGCTCATGCAAAGTAAGATGCGGGGTGTCACAATAGCACAGACCACCTGGCCACCGGAGGGACACATTCTCTTTCCAGGCGCTTGGTACCCCAGCCTTCCTTGACCTTTGCCTCCAACAGCAGCACACCCTAGCTCCTTCGTAAAAGGGCTCAGTCTTCTGCTGAATGGCACAGAAGAATCAATAGGACACGACTGTCCCCTCACTCTACTCCGTTCCTTCTCTCATTCCTAAAGTACCTTCTTCTGGTGGCTGAGATGTCCCCGGGCCCTCATCTGGAGGATGGTATTACTTTTCCTCTAAAAGGGCTGATCTGATGCTTCCTGAAACCTTATAGATTTTTTACTACTGTGCTGATTTCAGGTGTTCTGTCCATATCCTTGGGACCCTCATACATGTTAAACCAAGGGTCTTGCATTTGGTTCAGCTGCTGGTAACCTAGTAATATTTATACAGTACTTGCTCTATAATAGGCACTGTTTTAAATCCTTTACATGCATCAGCTCAGTCCTTACAACAACACTATGAGGCTACGAGGTAGGAACACTCATTCTTATATTACAGATGAGGAAAAGTTCAAGTAATTTGCCCAAGGTGACACCTAGAGCTAGTAAGTGGTAGAGCTGGAATCTGGGTCTAGGGACCTAGCTCGAGTGTTCTGGTTCTTGAACTCCATGCTATGCTACCTCTTACTCCACAGATGAGGTCAGGGTACGAATAGCCATCAGCTCTACACTAATATGAAGGAGGAAGCACACTTTGGACTGGGGCCGAAGAGCGCTCACCTGTGCCAAACTTGACAATGTTGATCTTTTGCTTCCTACCCATCAAGGACAGTGCATATAAGGCAATTTGCTTGGCTTGCAAGAATGTTGCACCCTCCATGGAATTGGAGCAATCGAGACAAATAATCACTTCACTGTTCTCGGCTAGGTCAGAGAGTGTGATACCAAGATCGGGTTGAAAAACAAGCATACAGGCCTAAAAAAAGAAAAAAGGTGCTGGGTTGATGTTTATCATAACTTAACCTGGTCTGGCTTGTTTATATTGGTATAGGCATGCCTCTGAGATACTGCCGGTTCAGTTCCAGACACTACAGTAAAGCAGATATCGCAAAAAAAGTGAGTTAAATAAATTTTTTGGATTCCCAGAACACATAAAAGTTATGTTTATGCTATACTGTAGTCTATTACATGTGCAATAGCATTATATCTAAAAAAATGTACATACCTTAATTAAAAAGTGCCTTACTGCTAAAAAATGCTAAGCATCACCCGAGCTTTCAGTAAGTCATAATTTTTTTGCTGGTGGGGGGGTCCCACCTTGATGCTGACGGCTGTTGACTGATCAGGGTGGTGGTTGCTGAAGGCTGGGATGGCTGCAGCAGTTTCTTAAAATAAGACAACACTAAAGTTTCCCACATCAATTGACTCTTCCTTTCACGAACAATTTCTCTGTAGCATGTGATGCTGTTTGATAGCATTTCACCCACAGTAGAGCTTCTTTCAAAATTGAAGTCGTTCCTCTCAAACCCTGCTGTTGCTTTGTCAAGTAAGTCTATGTAACATTCTTTAGAATCCTTTGTTGTTATTTCAACAGTCTTCACTTCACCAGGAGTAGATTCCATCTCAAGAAACCACTTTCTTTGCTTGTCCATAAGAAGCAACTCCTCATCTGTTCAAGTTTTGTCATAAGACTGCAGCATTTCAAATATGATAATAATGAAAAAGTTCAAAATATTGAGAGAATTACCAAAATGTGACACAGAGACATGAGGTGAGAAAATGCTGTTGGAAAAAAGGCGCCAAAGGACTTGCCTGACAGGGTTGCCACAGACTTTCAATTTGTAAAAAACATAGTATCTGTAAAGCATGATACAGCACAGCACAATAAAACAAGTATGCTTACACTACTTTATGTGCCAAAAGACAACAAAATTTCAGTCCAAAACCTACCCACACAATCTAAATGATGGACATGTAATTGGGCTAGAGTAACAGAGAATAAAGAGTGGCCCACTAAAAACTGATGAAACCCCCCTAGGCTCAGGCACACTGCTTCTCCCTCGATCTCAGACTCTAATGGGAATGTGCCACTTGCCAGTGTATATGGCTGGCAACAAAAATCTTATAAGCCCCAAAGAAGGTAGAGACATAAACACACCACTATACGTATATGTGTGTTTCATTTAAAGCATAACCAATATACAAAAACCCATGTTTACAGAAAAGATTAATTAAGACGTTCTTATTTCTGTTACTAAAGGGGTCTGTCAATTTACCATACTCTTTTAAATACCATGTTTATCTATGGCATTTATAAGATGATTTAGTTTATATACAATGAATATTTCAGGCATCCCTGCAAGGGATAGATATACATACACCTACAGGTAGGATTTTCAGAGTTTGGTTGGCATAAATGAATAATTTTTATTGGAAAAGACCTCCTTATAAAATTCAACTTTCTAGCCAGGTAATATTATAAAGACAAAAAGAATAAGATTTATTCAACAATGAGATGGTCTATAGGAGTTCAAATAAAGAGTAGACTGTCAGAGCTGGACTTTCCAATATGTAGGCCATAAACCCCTGAAAGGTGCAAATTTAATTTAGAATATCTGAAAATTCATATGGTATCAACAGTCTGAAGAACAAATAAGTAATATGTCTCTGTCTCTCACATATATGCACACACTATTCTAAAAGGAATATAGATGCTATTGTGATGACTAAAATATGCCACATTATCTTTTATTAATCAACCAATACTTAAAGTATAACTACTATCATATATTTCCCCAACTTTGAGATACAATTGATCTATAACATTGTATACATTTTAGGTGTACAATGTCATGATGTGATATTGTGAAATGATTACCACAATAGGGATAGCAGCACATTTGTCACCTCACATAACTTCTAGTCTTGTTTTTATAGTGAAAACATTTAAAGTTTACTCTCCACAACTTTCAAGTACATAATACAGTATTTTTTTTTGTTCCTTGGGTTTTTTAATAATTTTTAAAAATATTTTATTTATTTATTTGTCAGAGAGAGAGAGCATAAGCAGGGGGAGCAGCAGAGGGAGAAGAAGAGGGGGAGGCAGGTTCCCCACTGAGCAGGGAGCCTGACGGGGGACTCGATCCCAGGACACTGAGATCATGACCTGAGCCGAAGGCAGATGCCCAACCATCTGAGCCACCCAGGCATCCCCATAATACAGTATTGTTAACTATAGTCACCATGCTATATATTAGATCCCCAGAAATTATTTGTCTCAGGACTGAAGTTAGTACTCTTTGACCAATATCTGTCTGTCTATCACATGTTCTATGGCCATTCATCCATTTAGCTTTTTTCATGTCTTCATTATTGTGAACAATGCTGCAATGAATGTGTTGGTGCAGATTATCTGTTTGAGATAATGATTTCATTTGTTTTGGATCCATACTCAGAAGGAGGACTTGTTGGATCACATGGTAGTTCTATTTTTAATTTTTGGGGGAACCTCTGTATTCTTTCTCCATAGTGGCTGCACCAATTTATAGTCCCATCAACAGTGCACAAGGATTCCCTTTTTTCCACATCTGTGCCAATGCTTGCTATCTCTTGTCTTTTTGATAACAGCCATCCCAACAGGTGTGAGGTGATACTTCATTGTGATTTGCATTTCCCTAATGATGAGTGATGTTGAGCATCTTTTCATGTACCTGTTGGCATCTGGATGTCTTCCTTAGAAAAATGTCTATTCAGTTCCTCTGCCCATGTTTTCATTTTATATATATATATATATATATATATATATATATATATATATATATATTTACTGAGCTACATGAACTTTTTTTTTAAAGATTTTATTTATTTGAGAGAGAGAGAGAGTGAACAAGCAGGGCAGGGAGGATCAGAGGGAGAGGCAGACTCCCTGCTGAGCAGGAAGCCCCACATGGGGCTCGATTCCAGGACCCCAGGATCATGTCCTGAGCTGAAGGCAGATGCTTAACTGACTGAGCTACCCAGGCACACCCAGTTACATGAGTTCTTTATATATTTTGGATATTAATCCCTTATCTGATATATGGTTTGCAAAAATTTTCTTCCATTCCATAGGTTGCTTCTCCATTTTGTTGATGGTGTCCTATGTTGTGCAGAGGCTTTTAAGTTTGATGTAGTCCCACTTATTAATTTTGGCTTGTGTTGCTTGTGCTTTTGGTGTCATATTCATAAAACCATTGCCAAGACCTATGTCAAGATTTTCCTCCGTTTTCTTCTAGGAGTTTTATGGTTTCAAGACTTACACTTAAGTCTTTAACTCATTTTGAGTTAATTTTTATGAGTGGTGCAAGATAGGGGCCTAATTTCATTCATTTGCATAATATAGATATCCAGTTTTCCCAGCACCATTTATTGAAAGGACCATCCTTTCCCCATTGAATACTCTTGGCTCCCTTGTCAAATATTAGTTTACCATATACACATGGGTTTACTTTTGGGGTCTCAATTCTGTTCCATGGGTCTTTTTTTTTTTTAATAACAGTACCACACTGTTTTCATTACTATAGTTTTGTAGTATAGTTTGAAAACAGGAAGTATGCTGCATCCAGATTTGTTCTTCTTTCTCAAGATACCCTTGGCTATTCAGGTTTTTTGTGGTTCCATCATGAGATATCTTTCCATTCATTTGTGTCTTCTTCAATTTCTTTCATCAGTGTCTTATAGTTTTCAATGTATATATCTTTTACCTCCTTTGGTTGAATTTATTCCTAAGTATTTTATTTTATTTTTTGGTATTATTGTAAATGGGATTGTTTTCTTTTTTTTTTAAGATTCATTTATTTATTTGACAGAGACACAGCGAGAGAGGGAACACAAGCAGGTGGAGTGGGAGAGGGAGAAGCAGGCTTCTGGTGGAGCAGGGAGCCTGATGCGGGGCTTGATGTGGGACTTGATCCCAGGATCCTGGGATCATGACTTAAGCCGAAGGCTTAATGACTGAGCCACCCAGGTGCCCCTGTAATTGATTTTTGTATGCTGATCATACATCATGGTGTATGATCATTTTGATGTGCTGTTGAATTCAGTTTGCTAATATTATGTTAAGAATTTTTGCATCTATGTGAGCCAGGGATATTGGCCTATAGTTTTCTTATAGTATCCTACAATTTGCCTGAATTTGTTTATTAGTTCTAACAGTTTTTTAGTGGAGTCTTTAGGGTTTTCTATATATGAGATCATGTTATCTGCAAACCGAGATGATTTTACTTTTTCCTTTCCATTTGCATGCCTTTCATTTCTTTTTCTTGCCTAATTGTTCTAGCTAGGACTTCCAGTACTACAGTGAATAGGAATGGTGAGAGTGGGCACTCTTACTTCTGATTTTAGAGAAAAAGCTCTATTTTTCACCACTGAGTATGATGTTAGCTGTGGGTTTGTCATATATGGCCTTTATTGTGCTGAGGTATGTTCCCTCTATACAGTTTGTTCAGAGCTTTCATCATGAAAGGGTGTTGAATTTTTCAAACAGTTCTTCTGCATCTATTGACAGAATGTTTTATTTTTTACTGATGTATACTTGACACACAATGTTATATTACTTCCCTGTGTACAGCATGGCAATTTGACAAGTTTGTTATGCTGTGCTCACCACAAGCATAGCTACCCTCTGTCACCACATGCTATTACAATAGAATTGACTATACTCTCTCTGCTGTACCTTTTATTCCCATGGCTTATTCATTCCACAACTAGAAGCTTGTGTTTCTCTAGCATTCTTTCATTTCAAGAACACCCTTTACCATTTCTCATAAGGCAGGACCAGTGGTGATGAATTCCCTTAGTTTTTGTTTGGGAATGTATCTCTCCTTGATTTCTGAAGGGTGGTTTTGCTGGGTTTATGCTATATTGTGATTTATAAGAAATACGTATTTGGTCAATTCATATATATTTGGTGTTTGTCCACTGTTCCTGGCTTACATCTCCCCAAACCCTTGGAATTTCCTAAGTGATGAGAGTGATAAAGGTGTCTTTTGTTATGTTAATGAGGCAAGTTTTGGATCCCGCCTAGAAGGGGTGCTGGTTGCCAGGAGAATCAACCACATGACCAGAGACTTAGAACTTTCAGTTCTGCCCCCAGACTTCTGGAAGGGGAGTGGGGCTGGAGACTGAATCAATTGCCAATGGCCAACGATTTTAATCAGTCATGCCTGTGTAATGAAATCACCATAAAAACCCAAAAGCATGGGCTTCGGAGAGCTTCCACATTGGTGAACACAGGAAGATGTGGAAGAGTGATATGCCTGAAGAGGGAATGGAAGCTCTGCACCCTTTCCTCAGATTTTGCCCTATGTATCCCTTCCATCTGGCTATGCCTGAGTTATATGCTTTTGTAATAAACTGGTTCTAGTAAGTAAAATGTTTCTCTGAGTTCTGTGAGCTGCTCTAGCAAGTTAATCAAAACTGAGGAAAGGCTTGTGGGAATCTCTGATTTATAGCTAGTTGGTCAGAAGTAAGGTAACATCCTGGACTTACATGGTGGTATGTGGGGAAACCCCCCACTTCCCCTTGGAATTGGGTCCAGGAACCCAAAAGAGTAGTATTTTTGGTTGGCAGTTTTTCCTTTCAGCACTTTGAATACATCATTCCACTTCCTCCTGACCTCATGGTTTCTGCAGAAAAATCTGCTGATAGCCCTAATGGGGGTTCCCTTATATGTGATGAGCCATTCTTTTGCTGCTTTCAAAATTCTCTCCTTGTCCTTGATTTTTAATGTTTGGATTATAATGTGTTTTGGAGTAATCTTCTTTCAACTGATCTTGCTTGGGGTCCTTTGAACTGCCTGCACCTCAATGTCCATCTCTCTCTCAAGATTTGGGAAGATTTTAGTATTATTTCTTTTTTTTTTTTAAGATTTTATTTATTTATTTGACAGAGAGAGAGAGAGTGAGAGAGGGAACTCAAGCAGGGGGAGTGGGAGAGGGAGAAGCAGGCTCCCCGCCAAGCAGGGAGCCTGATGCAAGGCTCGATCCCAGGACCCTGGGATCATGACCCGAGCCAAAGGCAGACGCTTAACAACTGAGCTGCCCAGGCACGCCTAGATATTATTTCTTTAAATAATCTTTCTGCCCTTTTCTCTCCTTTCCTGGGATGCCTGTGATACAAATGTTCATTTGCTTGATGGTGCTCCATAATTCATGTAGGCTTTCTTCACTCTTTTTCATTCTTTTTCTTTTTGTTCCTCTAACTTCAAATGATCTGTCTTAATTCTTTCTTCTGCATGATCAAGTCAGTTGTTGAAGCTCTGTCTTGAATTTTTCAGTCTGTCATTGTATTCTTCAGCTCCAGACTTCCTGTTTGGTTCTGTTTTATGATTTGTATTTCTTTATTAAACTTCTCATTTTGTTCATGTGTTATTCTCCTAATTTCATTTAGTTGTTTTTCCATGTTCTCTTATATTATATTGAGTTTCCTTAAGGTGATTATTTTGAATTTGTTGTCAGGCAAATCATAGATCTCCATTTCTTTGGGGTCAGTTACAGGAGCTTTATTAGTTTCCTTTGGTGGTGTCATGTTTGCCTAATTCTTCATGATCCACATAAACCTTGCATTGGTATCTGTGCATCTGAAGGAGAAAACACAGACTAATTTTTATAGACTAGTGTGGCAGGCTCCCTGGCTGATGGGATTACCTCTGGCATCATAGTTGTGCAGGACTGAAGTCAATTTCAAGACTGTTGCTGGGTCTATGGTGTGGTCTGCAGTTGATATTCTTGTTATCAGGGGTCAGACAGGTGTGGATCATGTCTGGTAGGGCCCTGGGTGGCTGGGACTGCTTCAGTACCTTGTTCAGTAGGGTAGCCTGGGACAAGATGCCACTTCACAGTCCACAGTTCCTCAGTCAGCAGACCTATTACCAGGTGTATGGATGGGTGCAGCTTCCACTAGGTCCCTGGGAAGGCTCCTGCCTAGCTGATGGATGAGTCCCTGGGAGGACAAGATTGACCCTGGACTACAGGTTGAGAGGAGCTGGAACTAAGCTGTGGAACTGTTTCAGGTTTCATAGCCACAGCTGAGATCTGCAGACCTGGCTCTAAATGTGCAGATGATGTCTCCCATGAGGTCTCTGGGTAGGTTGAGTGGTCTCTGATCATGGCTGGAGGGGCTGAAGCAGAATATAGGGCCCTTTCTGGATCTCCCGAGATACAGACATGAGTATCCAACAGGTCCTATGTCAATGGGACTGCTCGTGGACTGCAGCTAGGAGAGGGCTAGAGCTGAGAATAGGGCCCTTTTAGAATCTTCAGGGTTGTAGATGGAAGTGTCTCCTGCTGGGTCCCTGGAATCACGGGTCTGCTTATAGACTATGACTGTTAGGAGGCTGAAGCCAAGTAGAGGGTGCTTTCAGGATATCTGGGGGCATAGATGGTGTCTGCAGCCAGGACCATGGTCAGCAAGTCAGTTGCCTGGGGGCAAACCTGCCTTCTCAAAATGGTTCTCTTTGGTCTTGGGCTGCACTGGGGTTTCAAAATTTCCTAACTGGACCCCAAAACTCCCACATGGCACTTTGCCCATGGATAGATGTCAAATAATTGTTACTGGGGGGGGATACATGTAAAGGACATCTTGTTTGGCCATCTTGCTGATGTCACTCTCAATTTTTATTCTAATATGAAGAGACTCCTCATCATAGACACACAAATTGTCTTATGGCCATAAATAATTTTGCATCTACTTTTACAGTATTAATATCTTAAAACTATAAAAATGTACAGACTAACCAATGTAATGTCTGAAGGCGTATTTTGGTTTTGGTGGGATTAAGGTAGAAACCACAGTCATAGAGAAACATGCCACATGAGGGACTTGGTTGAAACCTCAGAAGTTTGTCATGCCTGATTTCATAAGTATTTTTAGTTGTAAAATCTTGGGGTGGTGAGAGCTCATTTTGTAATGCTAGTTTTTCAGGACTATCAGTAATTTCCAAATTTAAATAATCTATTCTGAAATATTTTTTCAATAGTGTCTCCCATTTTTAAGTAAGAAGGACTATACCTCACTTTCTTTTTCTGGATGTCTTTCAACCCACATTCTTGGGAGATATGCGTCAGACAAACCAACGTGAAGAGAGAATCCATCACTGTCTAAGGAGCTACCTTCCATGGTGCTAATTACAGCTTTGCAGTCTGTGCGCTACAAAACAAACAACGACAACAAAGTAAATAATGGAATAATACCATATGATCAATTTGCAGTTACCCGTCAGTGGCAAACCCTTGCATAATTTATCTAACTCCATCAAGAATCAACAAGGTAGTAATAAATTCCAAAATTATGAAATTTTTAGAAGTCATGACCATTATCATATCAGTTACCCTCCTGAAATTCTAAGATTGATGTACACAGTCCAATTGAGAAGTCTGAGACAGTTTCAAATCCTGGATCCAAAGATTATAGATCTATGTATTCAGGTAGAACTATCTGGATATAGCAGTAAGTACACTAGAACTTAGAATAGTAAAAATAGAAAATTCAATAGAAATCTTATAATTATGCCGTATTTTTAAATTAAGTTTTCATAAATATAAAATAACTTTTGAAAATGTGGATGATAAGATTTAAAACAATAAAGGCAATATGATAGATTGTAAAATGGCCATAAAGACTTTCCATTCCTATGTGCTTGCCCTTTTGCAATGTGACTTTGTGTCTCTTCCCGTCAGGAGGTAGCACCTATTTCTCTGCCCTTGAATCAAAGTTGGCCAATGTGACTTGCTTTGGTCAATCAGATATTGGCAGATGTGATGCAAAAGGCTTGGAAAACGTTGGTGCAATGGGGCTTGCCTTTCTCTGTTGCTACTGAGAACTCTTCCACTAACTATATGAATGAACCTGAGCTAAACTGCTGGATGAAGAGAGACATGGTTATCACCCCAACTGACACCAGGCCAATTGCCAGGTATTAGAATTAGCCCATTCTAGACCATGCTGTCCCAGTCAAGCCAGTGCAGCCCATTAGAACTGCCCAGCCAATTCACAAAACTGTGCGAAATAACAAATATTGTTGTTTTAAACCATAAGGTTTCTTTTTTTTTGTTAAAGATTTTATTTATTTATTCATGAGAGACAGATGGAGAGAGAGAGAGAGATAAGCAGAGGGAGAAGCAGGCTCCCAAGGAGCAGGGAGCCCGATGTGGGACTTGATCCCAGGACCCTGGGATCATGACCTGAGCCAAAGGCAGACGCTTAACCATCTGAGCCACCCAGGCACCCTAAACCATAAGGTTTCGAGATTGTTACACAGCAGAAGCTACCTGATGCAGAGGGTTTCTTGTTCAGGATGCACTAAATGTATGTGTTTACCTCCATTCCTAGCAAAATCCTAAAATTCTCTACCATAAAAAGGAACCAATTAAAGGGTATAAGCCCATAAGATATTGAGAATAGGATCAAAGACAATAGCAGCTGAGAGATGTCAACAAATTTTAAAAAGATGGAAAGTTGATAGAGGCATCACAAGTGATTCAGCTAGAGTGGAGGAAGCTACTACCCGGGTCTGGTGGGGGACTACAGCAACCCAATAAGGCTCATACCCTGGGGGTACTGCAGAACACAGCGGTTGACTTAGTGCAGGCCCCCTCCCTGCCCGAAGTAGCCAAGCAGCTAGCACCAATAGTTAGCACCCTGTTCTCTCATTAAAGGAAACTAAAGATTCATTTCTTAGAGAAATTCAAGCAAATAGCATCCACACTGGGAAATCCGAGGCATAACAAAGCAAAGGAATATAGGGCTGCAAACTGGGGAATGAAGTCAAAGTTGGCATCCTAACGTGTGGGCCTCTCAGTCACTCTCCCCAGTCATACTTTATGAATAACCTAGAGGTGTTCTGAATGACCACAGAAGGGCTAAACCACCACCACGAGACTCACCACCACACAGCCAGCCAGCTGCCTGGGCCTCTAGGGCAGGGTCTTTGGTCCATTCGCTTCACCCACCTCAGAGCATCTAACTAGCTTTCTTGTGTCTCAGTTAGAGATGAACACAGAGAGGTCACCCAGGCATTTGAGGAAAAGCCTCTAACACAAAATATAGAGACTGAAAAAAGAAAAAGCCAGAAGAAGAAAAAAGGAACTCAAAGAAAAAGGACAGAACACAGGGAAGAGAAGAAAAAATACATTATGTTTTCAGAGAGACAAGAAAGAGAAGATAATGCACCCATGAAACACACAAAGATGCTATAAAAAAAGAATACTTACAGAGCAGAAAAGAGTTCTTACAAATTAAAAATGAGAACTAAAACACAAATTTCAGTAGAATGGAATTTAAAATTGAGAATATCACCCAGAAAGTAGAACAAGGAAACAATACAATGGTCAACAGGAGAGAAAAAGAGAGAAAACAAGAGGCTCAATCCAGGGGACACCTGATTGAAAGGCAATGCAAAAGTTGAAGGAAACAGGAACAATTTATTTTTAAAAAATATAAAAAAATTTCCCAGCACAATGAATGAATATCACATTCTTTTTTTTTTTTTAAAGATTTTATTTATTTATTTGACAGAGAAAGACAAGCGAGAGAGGGAACACAAGCAGGGGGAGTGGGAGAGGGAGAAGCAGGCCTCCTGCCGAGCAGGGAACCCAATGCGGGGCTCAATCCCAGGACCCAGAGATCATGATTCGAGCCGAAGGCAGATGCTTAACGACTGAGCCACCCAGGTGCCCCTAAATATCACATTCTTATGAAATTTCAGAAAACCAGGGATAAAGAGTTCTGAAATTCTTTTTTTTTTTTTTTAAGATTTTATTTATTTATTTGACAGAGAGAGACACAGTGAGAGAGGGAACACAAGCAGGGGGAGTGGGAGAGGGAGAAGCAGGCTTCCAGCCAAGCAGGGAGCCCGATGCGGGGCTCGATCCCAGGACCCTGGGACCATGACCTGAGCCGAAGGCAGACGCTTAACAACCAAGCCACCCAGGCGCCCCAAGAGATCTGAAACTCTTGAAGAATTTAAAACAAAACAAAACAGACTACATACAAAGAATGGGGGATAAGAATAGCGTTTAACTTCTCAAAAGTAGCACTGGAAGCTAGAAGATAATGTTTTCAATATTCTGAGGAAGATGATTTTCAACCCAGGATTAAACACCTCAGCAAATGATCAGCATTCACACATGGAATAAGGATAGCTCCAGACATTGCTGCCCACAAGCTCAGGAAATTAATGGAAGCTGTGCTCTGCCAAATGGAGGGGAAAAAAACAAGAAAGAGGATAAAGAGGAAAAGCCCTACAAAGGAGAATCATAAAGAAAGGCCCTGGGACAACAGCTGTCCTGTGGTAATGAAGTGGAGTGGAGAGACAGAAGGGAGGAAGGTCTCAGGGGAAAAACATTATCTGAATTATTGGGAGCATTTAACAGTGACCAATAGTATTCTAAAGAGTTTTAATCTATGTGTGAGTGAGGTTAGTGGAGAGATAAGAGAATTAAATTTTCATCTACCACAACAGGAAATCAAAAAATAATTTTGAATCAGATGAATCAAGAACAAGCAGTAAAAAAACCTGAGCATTTACAACTCTGGAGGCCACCAGAAAGGAGGTAAAATATTTAAAGTGGTTCACTGTCTCTAGAGGTTGGTCTGGATGAGGCAGGGCAGAACCAGGCTGCTGCTTCTTGTGAGAAGCCATTGTTAGCATTATTTTCTTCTTCTTTTTTAAGATTTTATTTTTTAAGTAATCTCTACACCCCGTGTGGGGCTCAAACTCACAACACCAAGGTCAAGAGTTGCATGTTCCACCAACTGAACCAGCCAGACACCCCTGTTGTTAACATTATTTTTTAACTTTTTAAACCACCTGCATGTATTGCCTTGACAAAATAAAACTAATGCTAAAATAAAAGCTCCTAAAAAATTAAACAAAGATTTACTAACCTTTTGTCTCAGTTTATGTGTATCACTAGAAATGGATTCAATCACATATGGCATCTCAATGGACATACTCAAAGAGAAGCTACCAAAAAAGAAGAAAAAGTTGTCTATCATCTTAAATATTAAACAAATACTTGTTGTCATTTTATATAATTTTAAGTAAAATTTGAAACCATAAAACTAATGTCCACTGGATGTCTGAAGAGGTTTTATATTTTTGGTACTAACCTTTGTTTTGTTCCTATTTTCTTTATATAAATCTTCTCTACTGTATCCTGTTAAAAGAAAAATATATATGTATAACTAAGTATCTACTAAGTTTCACAATGAGAACTCTAAGCTGAATGTAATGTTATCAAGAGCACAATCTACAGGAGCAACAAGACAGCTGGTCTCACTTTTGAGTAGTGAGACACAGAACATTTGCTCATGGAATGACAATAACTTCTAAAATGCAACTGATATCAGGGATAATTTATGACCAATTTAACAGAGATTTTCAACTATACATATGTCTATATGTGGGTATACACACACACATACACATCATACCTCTGTATGCATATACACACACATAATTTATATAAATATGTACAAAAGGGAAACAAAGCATTAACCAGTAGCTTTGGGCTACTATCTCTGGCAATGGAATTAAGGATTGTTTAAATTTTCCTCGGGTTTATTTGCACTCTTTATGCTTATCTAAATTCTTCATAATGAACATGTAGTACAGACACAAAAATTTTTTAAGTGACTGAACAGAATAAAAATATTATACCTATTAAGCCTGTGTCTTTATTCTTTTCATTTTACAAACATTACATGTATCTAAATGCAGAAATGTCAGTAAAATTGACTTCATGCCAGAAAGATTAGATTTTTTTTCATGTATTATTATTATTTTTTTTTTTAGAGAGGGAGAGAGAAAGAAGTGGGAGAGGAGGGGAAGAGGGAGAGAGAGAATGTTAAGCAGGCTCCACGCCCAGCATGGAGCCCAACTCGGGGTTTAATCTCACAACCCTGAGATCATGGACCTGGGCCGAAATCAAGAGTCAGATGATTAACCAACTGGGCCACCCAGGTGCCCCTAGAAAGATTAGATTATTTTAGATATTTTTAAATTCCCTATCAATAAATCACTAAAAAAAACTTCTTTAAATCTTTCTAAGCATACAAACCTGAATGTTTTCATTCAAAACTTTGTCCTGTTGCCAGGGTGCCACAGTGGCAGGCATGAAGAAGACAGCCCTGCTGCCTTGGATGCTGAGTTCTGTGATGTAGGTAATTTTGATAAGGACCTTAGCCTTAGGGGGTAGATTTCCAACACTAACAGTAAAAACATCCTGAAATAGAAACGCATTACTCAGCTTTCTACTCAATCTACTCATCCATTCTATGCTAGTTAATCCCTATTACATGAGCCACTTAAATTACAGCCTGCCAGACTCTCAGAAAATGAGCATTGAATCTACAAGACAAATGGGCATTGGCAGCGCTAAAGGAGAACCCTGCAGCCGGTCCCCAGGGGTGGGGATGGCATGACATCTACAGGGGGCAGAAGGAGAGGAGGCCCTTTGGGAGCAGGACCTTTCCCTGACTGGGGAGCGTCACCTTTGTCCTTTACACCAGAGGCCCTGCCTGCAGGGCTCTGATGCACAGACAGCCTCCATATAGCCCCTTCTTGAAGAACCTGTAGCCTTTCTGACCTCCACAGCATCTGGTGGCAATTCTCTCAGCAGCCATAGAGCTAGAGCAGTTTTCACTAACTTGGTCCTCACTTTATCCCTTTACCCTGTAGTTTATTCATCATTTTATTTTTTAGGAAACGTATTTCATTTTATTTTTAAGGGGTATTATAATCACTGCATACGAAGATAAGCTCATAAATGGCTAGGGCAGAAAAAAGAGAGGCTAGATCTATTTTTTCTGATACCTACACAGAGAAACTCTTAACACCCCAAGCATATCTTCCAGTCCACTTGGCTGCACTGCCATGAAACTTACTATGTTTAGGAGCATATAATACTAATGACTAATATAGATTTCAGGGGTAAATGATTACTTTTGATATCAAGGATATCCATTTGCAAAGATATCCATTTGCAAGAATATCCAATAAAGAAATGGATTCCAGTGAAGCGATAAACAATAGAGATGATTATTCGAACAGTTCATAGTGCTTGTCCTTAAAAGAAGTGCATAAAAGCCTGGGTCTCATTTAAGAGACTGTCACATAATAGTGTGGGTTCCTGTGTAGGGTATAGATGCAAGATGTCACTTCCGTTATAAGCCAGATAATCTACAAAACTGTAACTTGTCTTGACCTGCCAGAAGGCTGAGTTTCAAGGCAGCCGAGTGAACTCAATTACAAAGAGTGACAAGTCCCTCTGAGGACGACGAGGCACCGGAACTGTGGGGATTCCCCTAAGGGCTCCCAGTGGGCCAGCATCTTGGTGCATATGGGGGGACTCATGTAGGTGAGGAGCGTGGGGAGCACCATTCAGTGCAAGACACATTCTTCCAATTTTGTCCTCCTTTCTAATATAATGAGTTTTGAAATCTTAGGTGTCCCTACATAATTTTCAATCACAAATCATTTTCACCTCAGTCCCTTGGATGTCTAAAGCCACTTTGCTAGTCTTCTGATAGTTGGGAACATCATATATATAATATATATAGCATATGTACATTATATATATTATAAACGATAACATGATATGTAATACAGTAATATCCATTATGTTTTATATATACACACATATAATGTTGCCAAGTAGAGAAGAATATCATTTTATATGTATATATATGTGTATGTGTGTGCATATATAGATAAAATGTTCCCAACTATTAGCAAATAGAGAATATATAATTTATATATTAAACACGTAACACATATGTAATAATATATAATATATTATATAATTATATTATTAATATAATATATTTTAGAGTGAGGACATCACAGTCACTGGATAGCAAAATACATTCTGGGAGACCCAAAGGTTCTGGTTAGCAATGGTTCTGACCAGACTTTATCCATAGGTAATATCCTTTGTGAAGACTTTTCCTGTGGATCATTTTCCTAGGGAAATATATTAGCATCAAGGAGGAAATATGCCAACCATTTCATTTATGACAATAACCCCACACCGTTAAATGTCAGCCTATCAAATGAACCCCAGGCTTTTATATATACACTTTGGCCAGGGGTAGCATTATTACCTATTTAACAATGACCTCTTCCTTCCTTATTTCCATTCTGTAAATTGTTATCTTAGATGTCAAAAGCAATCATTTATCCTTTAACTCTATATTAATCTTTAGTAACTCCCCCCCACCCAACATCAAATTTTCATAATGCTATGGCAATGTGCCATCCTCTGAGGTAATATCTGAAGCACGTGGCCCTGTCCTCAAAAACAACTAAATATCTACACTGGAGATAATGATTACAAACTGACTGCATGCAATCTAGTATCTGCCAAAGGCATATTTAAAGCATCTTATATTTAAAAAAAGAAATCTAGTGGACATGATAGCTGTTCCTTCTTTCAAATTCTCCATATTTTATCCTTAGGAAAGCAATTAAACAGAAAGAAAAGAATCTGGACCTATCTCAGGACCCTGTAGAAATGTCTTCCTGGGATATGACTTGGTGAAAACTGGATAAATTGCTAGATAAGCTTAGTCCTAGGAAAAATGTATATACAGTGAACCCTTGAATGAAGGTGCTGACCCCTGTGCAGCCAAAAATCCACTTATAACTTTTGACTCCCTAAAAATTTAACTACTGATAGCCTACTATTGACCGAAAGCCTTGCTGATAACATAAATAGTTAATTACCACACATTTCGCATGTTATATGTTATATACTAAAATCTTACAATGAAGTAAGCAAGAGAAAAGAAAACCATAAGGAAGACAAAATACATTTACAGTGCTGTACTGTATTTAATGAAAAAAACCCGCCTACCAGTGTAGATCCAAAGTTTAAAACTGTGTTGCTCAAGGGTCAACTGTATATTACACTCTTTTATCAGAAGATGAAGATTATGTACCCCCAAATGTTTTCTTTTTGTTGTCACTTCTGGGAAACTCAGTTCCCAAGGACAGAAATAGGTCTTCTTATTTGTTTGGCAATACCAACCCTGTTTCCTCCTACCTTTAGGTAAGTCAAATGGTTCTGACCAGCTGGACCTTCCCTTGCTAACAACAAGTTCATCTCTAGGCCTAAAATAGCAGAAATTATCCCAGTTTCTACTATGGACTTCATGTTTCAAGTCATATTCCAACTCTTTCTCCCTTCTGGTAAGTATGCTAGACTAATGGATAAATCAAGCCATACGGGTGCATCCTGATCCATCAAGTACGCGCCATGGCCTTGACTGATAGCTTCTCGGTATTCATGGTGGGCTGCTTCCTTCTCTTTAACCTGGAAAAGATTATTTCTATACCAGTCATAATATGAATAATGATTTCAGACTTTAACAAGAAAAACTTCATCAATGTTTATTAAAACCTAGGCAGACCCAGAAAACTAAGAGCCTAAGGTGAATAGAAACTCACATAAAGTGATCATTAAAATGTACCTATCTGGTAAGAATTTGAATCAGAAAAGGCCAACTAAAGTGAAATCTCTTTAATTAGTTGGGACCAAAATATTTCAGAGTCAATAGTGAAAAAAAAAAGTTTGATTGGGACTTTATGTTGAACAAAAATAATAAAGTTTATCCTACATTTAACAAAATATGAGTTATTATTGCAACTGTGGGCTAATCATTAGAATAAACAAAGACTGTATCACTTGTTATTTCTTTTGGTACAACTTTTCTTAAAAAGTTAACAATGGCAACTGTCACATCAGTTTGTTATAGCAGGATGCAGAGGATCAGTTTTTTGCAAAACTATATAAAGGCTTTACTGATTTTCCATTGTGCCTCTCTTAAACTTTTGATATTGAAATTGCTCTGTTTCAAAATGCTAGGCAAAGAATTTACAAGGCACTGACTGATGAACACTGGACAGGTAGGGACAGAAACCAGTTAATCAGGGAGGGATGTTTAAATGGAAGCCAACTGTATAAATGCTTGGTTCTTCAAAGAATATTTCTGTTTTATGATAAGGCTGCTATTCAACCTTTATAGCTATGGGGACTCAGATGAGGAAGATTTGGGTAAATGGGAAACTGACCTTGAATCCAAAGAGCAGTCACAGTGCATTTTCTCCCCTTACCTCTCCTACTATGTGCTTCCCATTGATGAACGCTTCAAAACCACACACAGCTGCCTTATCATCCAAAGGAAAAATATATCTTGCCTCAATGGGCACAGAACTTTGATTGGTGTATGTCTGAAAAACAGTGACCTGAAGAAAAAAAATCCATATACTTGATGAAACCATATGGAACAACATTTGCAGGAACAACTATTAATGAAAACTATTATGCATATTTTCTTTAAATTCCTTGAATTTTTATCATGTCTCTCAAATTCCCAACCCTGGCTTCAGGAGTTAGAGCATTCTATGATTGCAATGTAGAGTCCACGTCACATTATAAAGCGTACCAGCTGCAACTTTAGGTAATTCATACATCCTTGGCTGGAATAAAAGTCACTAGTATTACAATATTACAAACACCGGCTTAACAGAAGCAATGCAGCTTTCGTTAAGAAGACAAGATAGCTTCTTTATGTGTGGGTCTTGATCCCTCCTTGGTGTCACGTGGACCCAGATATTATTCCAGAATAGTTCTTATATCTGGTCTGTTTTCAGGTCTTGGCATTTCCCTCCTTTACCTCTCTGTACATAGCCCTCCACAGCTTTTTTCATCTATCCTCATCTCTTCCCGTTGACAATTCCTGAATCAACTCTTTTCCACTCCTACCTGCTGTCTCTATTCTTATCAGATTAATTTTACCAAATGGACTCTGTTTATCACATTACTCCCTTGCTTAAGAAAAGGCCAGTCTTTAAACAACTGAAAAATTTTTAAAAACCCTAGACATATAATAAACACTAACATTTTAAACTTGTGGCAATAATAAGGAATAAATATTTAGCCATTTGTCATCAATAACCTCTGGGAAGACTGAAATGAAAAATAAAAGAATAAAGGAAACAAACTTATTCCATAATGCTGCCCACAACTGGATTTATGGTAAGCTGGGTTGCCCCTAATGTATGTGCTGCACCAGAGAAAAATATTTTAAGGGGCATATATTTAAACAATGTGATTGTCCTCAAATCAACAGTCAGCACCCTCCAGGAGATCGAATCTCTCACAGTTCTGCAAACAAAGGCCTCACTGGCTGGTGACAGCCACCTGCTTACCAGGCTCACCCTAGAACTGGAGGCTGGCTGTGGCCCAAAATGATCCTATAGGATTCCAGGGTTTCTTGGGTGTCTGGTGACTCTGAGCCATCATAGAAGGTCAGAAAGCACCCAGCAGAGGAGCCATGCAGATTGGTGACCAGGAGGACATCACGCACGTTCCCCATGCATAGAACTCTCTTCATTTCTCTCTTGGATATCTAATTTTACCAAACCCTTCAAGGGCACGTATGCTTGACCTATAAATGCTGGATAGGATCACTGTCTAATTGTCCTTTGGTTTGGGTTCATGTTTTTGTCCTGCTCTGTGGATGTCCTGCCTGCATCTAGTTAGCAGGTCTGTCTTTGGATGGGAGTTCCCAGGGGTCAGGTCTATGTCAGCTTCACTCTCTCTGTATATCACATGATATGACTGGGTACTCAGAAAGCAAGAAATTTTTGCTAATGATGACAGAAGTATTTTTACTAGGACTTAGAAGAGAAACTGATACACTGTACTAATTTTTGACATCTTAATTTTCCACCTTCAGATGAAACCACTATTTTAGTTTAGTTATTAAACTAAGAACACTAAACTCATTCTGAAAAGAGTCAAATATGTGAGTCACGAACATACAAGTCCCTGCCGCTGGGCCTCTGCTTGGATTCTCAATGACAATCTACAAGCCAGCTGTCTAATCACAAATTAGTGAAAAATTAACTGCTAAATCATGAGTTATTTTTTGGGCAAAGTTATCCATGGGAAAAGCTTCATCAGGTTTAAAATATCAAATGGTGTAAGTTGTCTAATCCAAAGTAATGTACAGAGGACGTATGCCTCTCCTTGTAACACACTCAGTTTTTTATATACTGCATGTGAAAAAAATGCCCTATGTCCTTTATATTCATTGTATTTAATAGCCACATGCTGGCTGGCAGATATTATTATTTCCATTTTACATTTGAGGAAACTGAGGCAAAAAGAAGTTAAGTAATTTCCCCAAGGAAGGAGATAGAAAAGAATGAGCAAGGATTCAAAACTAAGCCTCCAAACTCCAAATTCTCTGCTTTACACAATCTATCCCAGGTTGTACTACTGCACAGTGGTTAAAGAGGCTGGACTTGAGAATCAGAATGATCTGGGTTTAAATCTGTGCTTTATCATGTTGTTCAGTGTCTCTGCGTATCAGCTTCCTCATCTAAACAATGGGCATAATCACAGCATTCACCTCATAGAGTTTTGGGGAGGATTAAATATAGCATTTAAAACACTCAATCCAGGGCTTGACTCATAGGAAGTGGTAACCATTGTGGTCACACATCCTAAGTGGCTCCAAAGAGATTAGCATAGGTCAGAACATTTACCATGAGTCCACATCAGGGTCTCCCAAAATCTGTGATATCTCCCTGAGCTCTTCAGGGTTATGGGTATGGATCAGAGTAGGCCCAAGAGGCAGCAATCAGACATACGCAAACTGGTACAGATATTATGGGTAGCATGCCCTGTCCCACCCACCATACCCCATTTCCCCAGTTTAAGGTGACCACTACAATTAATCTGATTTCCCTCTGAAGAGAGGAGAATATGACAATACTGGACTCAGATGTTCTTATTTTTCTAAGAGGTCTTTAGTGGGTCAGTGTAGTCCTCAAGTGTTTAGGTACCAATGAGGAAGTCAAATCTTAGAAAACAGAGAGCCTTCCCAGTATACTGGCAGCCTGCCTGCACATTTGCCCATGAACTCTACTTTCTGTTCCATGACCAAAGCTGCACTAGCTGCATGCTTCTGGCTGAGGCCAAGCACTGCACTTGAGCATTAGGTCTCATCCTCCTCCCCGCTACAGAACAGCAGAATTCTGCTACAGAATCTCAGCAGCTACAGAATCTCCAGCAATTCCCCCCTGTGATACTGTGATTTATAATAAGAAACATTTATTTTGGTCTTTTACCTGTTTCTGGCACAGAGTTCCCCAAACCCTCAGAATTTCCTAAGTGATAAGAACAACGTAGGTATCTTGGTGTTCCTAACAGACCCCTTTCAACCACACCTGAGTTTATGTAAAAGAGGTGCCTTTTGAAAAGTACCTAAGGATAGGGACTGGTTTCCAAGGGGATTATAGGGTTGGAACTGTCAGCCCCACCCTCGGACCTCAGGGGAGGGGAGAGAGGCTGGAGATTGAGTTCACTCACTGATGGTCAATGATTTATTAATCAATCATGCCTGTGTTAACCCAAAAAGACAGGCTTCAGAGAGCTTCCAAGCTGGTGAACACGTGGAGATTCAGGGCAGTGGCGTGCCTGGACCGGGCAGGGAAGCTCTGTGCCCCTTCCTACACATTGCCCTACACATTTCTTCCAGCTGGCTGTTCCTCGGTTGTATTCTTCTGTAATAACTATTAATGTCATAAGTAAAATGTTTCCCTGAGTTTTGTGAGCCACTCTAGCAAATCAGTCTAACGCAAGGAAGGGGTCTGTGGAACCTCTGATCTACAGCTGGTCAACCTTCTAAAGGCTTCCATTTCACTCAGAAATGAGTGAATCCATTCACTCAGTATGGCCTGTGTCCTGATGTGAGCTGACCCCCACACCACCTCTTTGATCCAATCTCCTGCCATGCTTTCCCATTCTACTCTGCTGTAGCCACAGTGGCCTCCTTGATGTCCCTGACCATATCAGCCTTGCTCCCACCACAGGGCCTTTGCACATGCTGTTTTTGCCACCTGGAATGAGTGAACCCTAGATGTCCACGTGGTTTAGTCTCCTGTATGATACATTTTATTTATTTATCATGTGTTTTGCCTAGTCCCCCAATAAAATGTATGCTCTACAAGGCAGTTTTTCTTTTGTTCATCACTGTATGCCTAGACCTAGAACAGTCCCTGGTATGTAGCAGGTGCTCAATGAATTGGAAATGCATGTTTTGTTTAATTCATGTGACTATAATCAAATTGTTATTTATCTGTTTATCTGTTTAAAGTATCATAAAACCACAAAGAACATACCTGGGCTACAAAGTCTATTATTTTTCCCTTGATGTGAACATCCTCAAGAGGAACTGAATTGCCAGAGACATCCTGCAGGCCAGACTTGATGTTGTTGAAAAGTTTGGCGTCTGCTAACTGATAATCTACACATTAAAAATGATAATGTTAGCTTTAAAAACCATCCCTGCACTGTCTGTTTCTGTTATCTTAATCATTGTTCCTTCCCCTTCCCTTCATACATTATATTTTGGGAAAAACGGACAAGCGGCATCTTATGATTTTCAATAGCCAATGCTGTAAAGTAAGTGAACCCACATGAGAAAAATGGGGGCAACCTTCATAAGAGACACTCTGCCTTTTTAATCTAGAAACTCTGAGGACTCATCTTGAAAATGTACAGTCACTCAATTACTCGAAAGACATACATTTAAAAACACACAAGTACACAAGTCTTTAAGAATTTGTAAGTGTAGTTTATGCATGAATCTAGATATCTCCATTCCCTGGCCTGTAATTTTGATTGGTCAGTCACTATTACTTATTGTGCCACAAAAGCATGTCAGAACAATATGAGACTCCTTAGACTTTCAATCCAAGGAACACGAGATCAAACTTCTAATAGAGCATATGAGAAAAATGTTCCCCTTCTATACCAGGTGCTACAAAAATACACATATAATTAGAAATGTAAATATATACTCTCTTGCCAGACATTTCATTTAATGCTCCCAGAGGAAAAACAGGAGTCATTTTCTTATACGTGAAGTCATACATTTCTGACAAAAAATAATCTGATCACAGTTAAAAATATTAATGAGTTCTTACAATGCTATTAATAAATATTATAATAGTTTGGGCTTATGATTTTCTGAGAAGCTATCATCCTCTCATATATTTCTACTACTAATATATAAGCTGCATATTATAGTTTTGGGAGTACCTTCGCTTAATGCAGATATTGATCTCATTTGCAACACAGAGAAACTGAGGCCCAAAAAGCTTATGCAGTTTGTTTCATATTCCACAGCCTACTAAGTGGCAAGTTGATACTTGAACCTGAGTTTCCTGATTCTAAAGCTGTGTCTTCTGTCCAGTTCACCAACCCCCATTACACTTTTTGTGCTTCGACATCTTAAATTGCTTCAGTGGGTTTTAGCATCAGCTGTCGGGAGGTGTACGAGCTCAACTTAGGCGTATTAACGAAGTAATATGTGATTCTGAGATCACTTAAGCTCTCTTAAGTATCCTGGTTTTTACTTTTACAAAATAAAAAAGGAAATGGAATATTTATATATGAAGTCATAGATACAATTACTGAACATGAGCATAAATTACTCTAAAACTAAAATGTTTGAGTTCTATAAATATCACATAAAACAGCATTCAACAAAACTGTCTTACCTTCAATGTTTGAAAAATTTGAAAACTCAGGTCTGTATTCCTCTACTTCAGTAGTATTACAAGGATGAAAGTCCTTTATTTCATCTCCAGATATACAAAATTTAATAATATATTTCATTTTAATCTGATTGGTTTTATATACAACAAATTCATCATCCTAGAACCAACAGAAATGAATAGGTGGAGGGAAAAACCTTTACCGGCAAATGTTCTCATAAAAGCAGAACTGCAGGGGCACCTGAGTGGCTCAGTCGTTAAGCTTCTGCCTTCGGCTCACGTCATGATCCCAGGGCCCTGGGATGGGCCCCGCATCGGGCTCCCTGCTCAGCAGGAGACCTGCTTCTCCCTCTCCCGCTCCCCCTGCTTGTGTTCCCTCTCTCGCTGTCTCTCTCTGTCAAATAAATAAATAAAATCTTAAAAAAAAAAAAAAGCAGAATTGCACGTTTGCTAGTTTAGAAAATACTGAATTCAGGGAGTCACAGATATGCAATAATTACTTAAACTTAAGCATATTCAATAAAAACAGGAGCCTCTCTGCCTGTTTCTTGAAACAAATACCTCGAAGTCTGTGGTGACAGTGGCCGTTGCTCGCACCCCATGGACACTGTCGTAACCTGGTGGTGCTTCTGACAAGGAGAAGTCTTTTTTGTTCAAGTCCATGCACTTCCCGAGGGCTACATCACAGACAACCAAGAGCCTCGTGCCATCTGTCTCTCCTGAGTGGGAGTACTTAATACTCGTACTGCATTGGGAAAGGAAGAAAGTACGTGTTTGTAATTTATAGTCATGGCAACAATATTTTATTATCCATTATCCATCTGTATATGTGAAATACTGTCTAAACGACTGTACTGGTAGAATGTTCCAAATTTTACTGCTATTGAAATATCTCTGAAGATTCAATTTAGAACTTTATTGTTCACTTATTTGTTTAAAACTTTAATGTGAAAAGCACAAATGTTGCCTTCTGTTGTGTTAGGCAGTGCTCAAAGTACTTTCTTCCAGGGATGGATGAATTCCACCGTTTCCTCAAATCTTTATTAATTACTAAAACACATATTTTGGTATGGTAAACACCAAAGTGATGAAAGAGAAGGAAAATCCCCCACTTTTTTAATTAAGCAAATAGATTACTCCTCTCCACTGAAGCTCAGAGAGAGCATGAAATACCAGGTAAATAAGAACTGCTCAAAGGGAAAGATGGGCACTGTATTCTCACAAAGGCTTCTGAATCCAAATGGAGAACCAAAAATTTCAAATGACATCTAAGAGAGAGATTTCGTTTTGACTTTCTTCAGGGCTCAGCAACTTTAAAAAAGCAACTTTTGCAATTAAGGAGCATAGGCTAGGACAACTTTGGGAGCAACATTTTTGGGACAGACCTCTATTTTTCCAAATCAAGACCCAAATGTAAAAGTGTTTGTTCTATCCCCTCTAAGACTTGCCCCCTTTTATTTTTAAAAAATATTTTATTTTTAATTATTTTTAATTTTTTTATTATGTTATATTAATCACCATACAGTACATCATTAGTTTTTGATGTAGTGTTCCATGATTCATTGTTTGCGTATAACACCCGGTGCTCCAGGCAGTACGTGCCCTCCTTAATACCCATCACGGGGCTAACCCATTCCCCCACACCACCCCCCTCTGGAACCCTCAGTTTGTTTCTCAGAGTCCATAGTCTTTCATGGTCCATCTCCCCCTCCGATTTCCCCCCCTTCATTTTTCCCTTCCTGCTATCTTCTTCTTCTTTTTTATTAAACATATAATGTATTATTTGTTTCAGAGGTACAGGTCTGTAATTCAACAGTCTTATACAATTCACAGCGCTCACCATAGCACATACCCTCCCCAGTGTCTATCACCCAGCAACCCCATCCCTCCCACCCCCCACCACCCCAGCAACCCTCAGTTTGTTTTCTGAGATTAAGAATTCCTCATATCAGTGAGATCATACGATACATGTCTTTCTCTGGTTGACTTATTTCGCTCAGCATAAAAATATTTTATTTTTAAGTAATCTTTACACCAACACGGGGCTTGAACTTACAACTCTGAAATCAAGAACTGCATGCTCCACTAACTGAGCCAGCCAGGTGTCCCAAGATTTGCTCCCTTTAAAAAAAATAACCAGGGTGCCTGGGTGGCTCAGTTGGTTAAGCAACTGCCTTCAGCTCAGGTCATGATCCTGGAGTCCCGGGATCGAGTCCCGCATCGGGCTCCCTGCTCAGCAGGGAGTCTGCTTCTTCCACTGACCCTCTTTCCTCTCGTGCTCTCTCTCATTCTCTCTCTCTCAAATAAATAAATAAAATCTTTAAAACATAAAAAAATAAAAAACTAAAAAAAATAACCAATTTCCCCCATTCCTCCTATAAACTTCCTTCCTATGACCCTTGACTCTGTCCCAGCTTCCTCCCTCTCCATCCCCTGCCTTTCTCAATGGCTGCCTCTACCTGTTTGCTTGCCCATCACCCTTCAGCCCACTGCAGTTTGGCTTCTCCACTGAAACCACTTTGTCCAAATTCACCAAGGACTTCAACTTGGTTAAATTCAATGGAATTCCAATTTATTAAAAAAAAAATCTTGACACCCAAAAAAGTTTACTTTGAAATATTTTGTACATAGGAAAGAGCATTTATACTATAAATGTGAAGTTTCAAGAATAATAAGACAAACAACCACGTGGCTACTGCCTAATTTAAGAAACAGACATCATCAAGACTTCTATGTTGCCCTGTGGCATCACCTTCCCTGCCACCCAGAGGTAATCTAATAACTATCTTGTTTTTAGGTGTATATTATTTTTTCTTTCTTTTATAATATTTTTCCTCTATTTTCTTTTTTTTATTATGTTATGTTAATCACCATACATTACATCATTAGTTTTTGATGTAGTGTTCCATGATTCATTGTTTGCATATAACACCCAGTGCTCCATTCAGTACATGCCCTCTTTAATACCCATCACAAGGCTAACCCATTCCCCACCTTCCTCCCCTCTAGAACCCTGTTTGTTTCTCAGAGTCCACAGTCGCTCATGGTTCGTCTCCCCCTCCAATTTCCCCCCTTCAATCTTCCCTTCCAGCTAACTTCTTCTTCTTTTTTTTTTTAACATATAATCTATTATTTGTTTTAGAGGTACAGGTTTGTGATTCAACAGTCTTACACAATTCACAGCGCTCACCATAGCACATACCCTCCCCAATGTCTATCACCCAGCCACACCATCCTTCCCACCCCCCACCACTCCAGCAACACTCAGTTTGTTTCCTGAGATTAAGAATTCCTCGTATCAGTGAGGTCATATGATACATGTCTTTCTCTGATTGACTTATTTTGCTCAGCATAATACCCTCCAGTTCCAACCATGTTGCTGCAAATAGCAAGATTTCATTCCTTTTGATGGCTGCATAATATTCCATTGTATATACATACCACATCTTCTTTATCCATTCATCTGTCGATGGACATCTTGGCTCTTTCCATAGTTTGTCTATTGTGGACACTGCTGATATAAACATTGGGGTGCACGTACCCCTTCGGATCCCTACATTTGTATCTTTGGGGTAAATACCCAGTAGTGCAATTGCTGGATCATATAGTAGCTCTATTTTCAACTTTTTGAGAAACCTCCATACTGTTTTCCAGAGTGGCTGCCCCAGCTTGCATTCCCACCAACAGTGTAGGAGGGTTCCTCTTTCTCCACATCCTCGCCAACATCTGTCGTTTCCTGACTTGTTAATTTTAGCCATTCTGACTGGTGTGAGGTGGTATCTCACTGAGGTTTTGATTTGGATTTCCCTGATGCCGAGCGATGTTGAGCACTTTTTCACGTGTCTGTTGGCCATTTGGATGTCTTCTTTGGAAAAATGTCTGTTCATGTCTTCTGCCCATTCTTGATTGGATCATTTGTTTTTTGGGTGTTGAGTTTAAGAAGTTCTTTATAGATTTTGGATACTAGCCCTTTATCTGATATGTCATTTTCAAAAATCTTCTCCCATCCTGTCGGTTGTCTTTTGGTTTTGTTGACTGTTTCTTTTGCTGTGCAAAAGCCTTTTATCTTGACGAAGTCCCAATAGTTCATTTTTGCCCTTGCTTCCCTTGCCTTTAGTGGTGTTTCTAGGAAGAAGTTGCTGCGGCTGAGGTCAAAGAGGTTGCTGCCTGTGTTCTTCTTTAGGATTTTGATGGACTCCTGTCTCACAATGAGGTCTTTCAACCATTTGGAGTCTATTTTTGTGTGTGGTGTGAGGAAAATGTCCAGTTTCATTCTTCTGCATGTGGCTGTCCAATTTTCCCAACACCATTTGTTGAAGAGACTGTCTTTTCCATTGGACATTCTTTCCTGCTTTGTTGAAGATTAGTTGACCATAGAGTTGAGGGTCCATTTCTGGGCTTTCTATTCTGTTCCATTGACCTATGTGTCTGTTTTTGTGCCAGTACCATACTGTCTTAATGATGACAACTTTGTAGTAGAGCTTGAAGTCCAGAATTATGCCGCCAGCTTTGCTTTTCTTTTTCAACATTCCTCTATTTGGGGTCTTTTCTGGTTCCATACAAATTTTAGGATTATTTGCTCCATTTCTTTGAAAAAAATGGACGGTATTTTGATGAGGATTGCATTAAATGTGTAGATTGCTCTAGGTAGCATTGACATCTACACAATATTTGTTCCTCCAATCCATGAGCATGGAACATTTTTCCATTTCTTTGTGTCTTTCTCAATTTCTTTCATGAATAGTTTACAGTTTTCTGAGTACAGATTCTTTGCCTCTTTGGTTAGATTTAGTCCAAGGTATCTTATGGTTTTGGGTGCAATTGTAAATGGGATCGACTCCTTAATTTCTCTTTCTTCTGTCTTCTGGTTGGTGTATAGGAATGCCACTGATTTCTGTGCATTGATTTTATATCCTGCCACTTTACTGAATTCCTGTATGAGTTCTAGCAGTTTTGGGGTGGAGTCTTTTGGGCTTCCCATATAAAGTATCATATCATCTGCAAACAGTGAAAGTTTGATTTCTTCTTGGCCAATTTGGATGCCTTTGATTTCTTTTTGTTCTCTGATTGCTGTGGCTAGGACTTTTTTTTTTTAATGTTTTATTTATTTATTCATGGGAGTCAGAGAGAGAGAGAGAGAGAGAGAGAGAGAGAGAGAAAGAGAGAGAGAGGCAGAGGCAGAGGGAGAAGCAGGCTTCCTGCGGAGCAGGGAGCCCGATGCAGGACTCGATCCCAGGACCCTGGGATCATGACCTGAGCCAAAGGCAGACGCCTAACCATCTGAGCCACCCAGTGCCCCAGGACTTCTAATACCATGTCAAATAGCCATGGTGATAGTGGACATCCCTGCCATGTTCCTGACCTTAGGGGGAAAGCTCTCAGTTTTTCCCCATTGAGAATGATATTCACTGTGGGTTTTTCTTAGATGGCTTTTATGATATTGAGGTATGTACCCTCTATCCCTATACTCTGAAGAGTTTTGATCAAGAAAGGATGATCTTTTCTCTTTTCTTTTGATAAGTCTGGCCAGGGGTTTATCAATCTTGTTTTTTCTGCATCTATTGAGAGGATCACATGGTTCTTGTTCTTTCTTTTATTAATGTATAGTATCACATTGATTGATTTGTGGCTGTTGAACCACGCTTGCAGCCCAGAGATGAATCCCACTTGGTCTTGGTGATTAATCCTTTTAATGTACTGTTGTACCCTATTGGCTAGTATTTTGGTGAGAATTTTTGCATCCATGTTCATCAAGGATATTGGTCTGTAATTCTTTTTGATGGGGTCTTTGTCTGGTTTCGGGATCAAGGTAATGGTGGCCTCATAAAACAAGTTTGGAAGTGTTCCTTCCGTTTCTAGTTTTTGGAACAGTTTCAGAATAATAGGTATTAATTCTTCTTTAAATATTTGGTAGAATTCCCCTGGGAAGCCATCTGGCCCTGGGCTTTTGTTTGTTGGGAGATTTTTGATGACTGCTTCAATTTCCTTAGTGGTTATAGGTCTGTTCAGATTTTCTATTTCTTCCTGGTTCAGTTTGGGTAGTTGATACATCTCTAGGAATGTATCCATTTCTTCCAGATTATCTAATTTGCTGGCATAGAGTTGCTCATAATATGTTCTTATAATTGTTTGTATTTCTTTGGTGTTGGTTGTGATCTCTCCTGTTTCATTTATGATTTTATTTATTTGGGTCATTTCTCTTTTCTTTTTGATCAGTCTGGCCAGGGGTTGATCAATCTTGTTAATTCTTTCAAAGAACCAGCTCCAAGTCTCGTTGATCTGTTCTCCTTTTCTTTTGGTTTCTATTTCATTGATTTCTGCTCTGATCTTTATTATTTCTCTTCTCCTGCTGGGTTTAGGCTTTATTTGCTGTTCTTTCTCCAGCTCCTTTAGGTGTAGGGTTAGGTTGTGTATTTGAGAACTTTCTTGTTTCTTGAGAAAGGCTTGTATTGCTATATACTTTCCTCTTAGAACTGCCTTTGCTGCCTCCCAAAGATTTTGAACAGGTGTGTTTTCATTTTCATTTGTTTCCATGAATTTTTTTAATTCTTTAATTTCCTGGTTGACCCATTCATTCTTGAGCAGGATGCTCTGTAGCCTCCATGTATGTGAGTTCTTTCCGACTTTCCTCTTGTGATTGAGTTCTAGTTTCAAAGCACTGTCATCTGAAAATATGCAGGGAATGATCTCAATCTTTTGGTACCGGTTGAGACCTGATTTGTGAGGTAGGATGTGATCTATTCTGGAGAATGTTCCATGGGCACTAGAGAAGAATGTGTATTCTGTTGCTTTGGGATGGAATGTTCTGAATATATCTGTGAAGTCCATTTGGTCTAGTGTGTCATTTAAAGTCTTTATTTCCTTGCTGATCTTTTGCTTAGATGATCTGTCCATTTCAGTGAGGGGGGTGTTGAAGTCCCCCACTATTACTGTATTGTTGTTGATGTGTTTCTTTGCTTTTATTATTAATTGCCTTATATAATTGGCTGCTCCCATGTTAGGGGCATGGATATTTACAATTGTTAGATCTTCCTGTTGGATAGACCCTTTAAGTAGGATATAGTGTCCTTCCTCATCTCTTATTATAGTCTTTGGTTTAAAATCTAATTTGTCTGATACAAGGATTGCCACCCCAGCTTTCTTTTGGTGTCCATTAGCATGGTAAATGGTTTTCCACCCCCACACTTTCAATCTGGGGTGTCTTTGGGTCTAAAATGAGTCTCTTGCAGACAGCATATCAATGGGTCTTGTTTTTTTATCCAGTCTGATACCCTGTGTCTTTTGATTGGGGCACTTAGCCCATTTACATTCAGGGTAACGACTGAAAGATATGAATTTAGTGCCATTGTATTGCCTGTAAGGTGACTGTTACTGTATATTGTCTGTGTTCCTTTCTGGTCTATGTTGCTTTTAGGCTCTCTGTTTGCTTAGAGAACCCCTTTCAATATTTCTTGTACGGTTGGTTTCGTGTTCACAAATTCCTTTAATTTTTGTTTGTCCTGGAAGCTTTTTATCTCTCCTCCTATTTTCAATGACAGCCTAGCTGGATATAGTATTCTTGGCTACATATTTTTCTCATTTAGTGCTCTGAATATATCATGCCCGTCCTTTCTGGCCTGCCCGGTCTCTGTGGATAGGTCTGTTGCCCATCTAATGTTTCTACCGTTGTAGGTTCCAGATCTCTTCTCCCAAGCTGCTTTCAGGATTTTCTCTTTGTCTCTGAGACTCGTAAGTTTTCCTATTAGATGCCAGGGTGTTGACCTATTTTTATTGATTTTGAGGGGAGTTCTCTGTGCCTCCTGGATTTTGATGCCTATTTCCTTCCCCATATTAAGGAAGTTCTCTGCTATAATTTGCTCCAATATAACTTCTGCCCCGCTCTCTCTTTCTTCTTCTTCTGGGATCCCAATTATTCTAATGTTTTGTCTTATGGTATCACTTATCTCTCGAATTCTGCCCTCATGATCCAGTAGTTGTTTATCTCTCTTTTTCTCAGCTTTATTTTCCATCATTTGGTCTTCTAGATCACTAATTCTCTCTTCTGCCTCATTTATCCTAGCAGTTAGAGCCTCCATTTTTTATTGCACCTCATTAATAGCCTTTTTGATTTCGACTTGGTTAGATTTTAGTTCTTTTATTTCTCCAGAAAGGGTCTCTCTAATTTCTTCCATGCTTTTTTCAAGCCCAGCTAGTATCTTTAAAATCATCATTCTGAACTCTAGTTCCGACATCCTACTAATGTCCGTATTGATTAGGTCCCTGGCAGTCGGTACTGCCTTTTGTTTTTTTTTTTGTTTTTTTTTTGCGGTGATTTTTTCTGTCTTGTCATTTTGTCCAGAGGAGAATAGATGAGAGAGAGATCAAAATGCTAACAGGGTAAAAATTTCCCCAGAAAAACAGACACTAAACAAATCAGAAGAAACCTGAAACTAGAGGAAAAGAAAGGGAAAGAAGGAAAAAAGAAAAAAAAAAGAAAAAGATAAAAACAAACAAACAAACAAAAAACAAGACAGAATATGATCAAATATGATCAGGCTGGTGCATAGATCAGTGCCACACACTAGATTTTGGGCGTATTTTGAAGAAAGTGCCTCCCAAGATTTGAAAGAACAAAAAACTTATATATGTACAAAAATAAGGGTTAATACGATGAAGGGATAGAATATGACTGTAAAGATGAAAATTATAAAAGATTTTATAAAAGGAATTAATAAGATAAGAAGTTGGTTGAAAAAAGAAAGAAGAGGATTTAAAAAAAAAAGGGAGAGAATGTGATCAGGCAGAAGACTAGAACAAAGCCATACACTAGAGATTTAAGGTATATTTTGATCTGTTAGAAGAAACTGTATCTCAAAACTTTATAGAGAGGACAACTTTGGTGTATATATATATATATATATATATATATATATATACCAAAAATAAGGTTAACTACTATGAAGGGATAGAATATGACTCTAAAAATGAAAAACAAAAAAGATTTTTTTAAAAAAGGGATTGAAAAAATGTTGGTTGAAAAAGAAAGTTTAAAAAAAATTAACTTTGAAAGACTAAAGAATCAGGGGGGGAAAAGCCATGAATTCTATGTGCAGTATTCCCCTAGCACTGGAATTCTGCCATTCTCATTGATCAGTAAACTTGGTCTTGGCTGGCTGTTCTTCCTCTTTTGGGGGAGAGGCCTGTTGCCGTGGTTCCCAAATGTCTTTGCCGGAGGCAGAATTGTCCCGCCCTTGCTGGGTCCCGGCTAAGTAATCTGCTTGGGTTTGCTCTCGAGAGCTTTTGTTCCCTGCAAGCTTTCCGTACAGCTTTGGAGAACGAGAGTGAAAATGGCAGCATCCCAATCTCCGTCCTGGAGGACCCGAGAGCTCAGGGCCCCATTCCTCAGTGCGCCCCCAGAGAAAAGCAGTCACTCCCGTCTCCCCAGTCTCCGGCCGCAATCTGTGCTCACCCAGCCTGTGACCGACCATTTCTATCTCTGGCACCCGACCCCGTGTGGAGTCTCCACACCCAGCAGATCCTTGTGGTGCACTCCCGCGCCACTCCTCCCCAGGGGAGGAAGGCGAGTCTCCCCGGCTCTGCTGCTTGTTGGGTCCCTGCTGGAGGAGCAGTGGCCCTACTGTGCTGCGGATCACAGTTTATGGCAACCCTGAGCTGAGAGCCCACTCCTTGGCTCCATCTATGCAGCCGGCTTCCCTGCTCCAATACCTGGGAGCTCTGCTTCACTCAGGCACTCCCAGTCTTTCTGTGACCCCAAGGGTGCTGAGACCACACTGTCCCAGCAAGGGTTCCGCCCCCCGCTTAGCCACTGGAGCAATGTCCCTCAGCAGAGCTGACTTCTAAAAGTTCCGATTTTGTGTTCCACTGCTCTATCACTTGCTGGTAGCGGCTGATGGAGGCCCCCTCCCCCGCTATCTTCCCGAATATCGCCTCGGATTCACTTCTCCGCATGTCCTACCTTCCAGAAAGTGGTCGCTTCTCTGTTCAGAGAGTTGCTGCTATTCTTTTCTTCCATCTTCTGTTGAGTTCCTAGGTGTTTAGAATGGTTTGATCCCTATCTAGCTGAATTCCTGAAATCCAGGTCTCCTACTCCTCCGCCATCTTGCTCCTCCATCTTTTATAGTATTGATGCATAGGTATGTGTCCTTCAACAACATGCTTAGTTTTGCTTGTGTTTGAACTTTGCATACATATAGAATCACATTGCAATGTTTTGCTCCACATTATGGTTCTAGGGCTCATCCATCAGACATGTGTAGCTGTAGTACACTGGTCAAAACTGCCATATAGCACTCCACATAGGACTACACCAAAATTTTTTGATCCATTCCACTGTCAATGGACATCAGTATTACAGTTTTCTTGGCCATTCCTGTACATGTCTCCTGGTCTATGTCTACTTACTAGGGTAGTGATTCTCAACCCAGGCTGCATGTTATAATCATCCAGGGAGCTTAAAACACTATTGATACCCAAACCTCACTCTTGGAGATCCTGATTTAATTGATCTGGGGTGAAATCAGCACCAGTAATATTTAAAAGCTCCTCCAGGTGGGGAGGTGGGGGGGATGGGGGAAATAGGTGATGGGGATCAAGGAGTGCACTTGTGATGAGCACCCAGTCCTGCACTGAAGTGTTGAATCACTATATTGTACACCTAAAACTAATATTATACTGTACTAACTGGAATTTGAATAAAAACTAAAAAAAGTCCTTCAAGTTAAAACAGTGTCCTCCAGGTGATTCCAATGTATAGCCCGGATTAAGAACCACTGCTTCTTGGTTCATAGGCCAGCTAATCTATAGGATTCCTGAGTCATACTATCAACTATGCTCTTCAACTATAGCAGATGATGCCAAAATTTTCTCAAGAGGGCTTATAATTTTATAGTCCTACCAACAGGGTCTGAGAGTTCAGACTGTTCTAGAGACTCACCAACACCTAGAGATGTTAAACTTTTTTTTTCTGATAGTGTAAAATGGTATACTATAGTTCAATTTGCATGTTGTTGTTTACTAATCTTTTCAAATGTCATTGTCTATACATGTTTTCTCTTCTATTAGGTTCCTGCTCATGTCTTTTGTCCATTTGCTTATTGAGCTCTTTATTTTTTTCTTACTGATTTGTAGGAATTCTTTAAATATCCTGGATAATTACCTTTTGTCCTGGGCCTGAACCCAGGCTCCATCCTATAACTAGCTCTGTGACCTTATGCAAGTTACTTATCCTCCATTAGTGTGTTTCTTTTTCATAAAATGATGTCACAATACCACTTGTGAGGTTTATAGAGAATATACATGAAGCACATAGCCTGGTGCCTCACACAGCGCAGGTGTTCAATACATTTTTTTTTTAAAGATTTCATTTATTCATTTGTTAGAGAGAGAAAGAGAGAGAGCACAAGCAGGGGGAGTGGCAGGCTGAGGGAGAAGCAGACTCTCTGCTGAGCAAGGAGCCCAACATGGGACTCGATCCCAAGACCCTGGGGCCATGACCCGAGCTGAAGGCAGACACCCAACCGACTGAGCCACCCAGGCATCCCAAGGTGTTCAATACATTGTGGCTATTATGAAGACAGGTTTAAATATTAACAAGGATACTGACCATGAAATATTATTCTAGGCTTACAGAGTTTATTTACAATAGATAGGTTGTTTTGAGAAATCCTGTGGTGTAGAAGTTAAGATCACTGGTCCTGGAGAAAGACAAAATGCTGTGTGACCTTAGGCAAGATACCCTCAGTGTCACTCAGTATTCTTTGTGATATGGGATAATAAGAGAACTGACCTGAGAGGGTTGTTGTAAGGATTAAATGGGTAAAAGAAATGTAAAGACCCTCAGGATAGTAAAATCACTAAGATGATTTGAAATTTTCCCAAATCTCCACTACAAAAGACATTTTTCTATAGTATACTGAGAAAACTGGTTGCTTTCAATGATCTGTTACTTGGGCGAGAAATCCCTCACAAAGGAAAGATGGAAGAAATCACGTAGCAACTACTCAGTAATAAATCCTTGATGATGGGTATAACAGGATTAAGGATATAATATATAGTATATATAATACACTAACCTGAGGGAATCACTGAAATATACTCCACTCCCAAGATTTCCAATGTCTGTTCTCTTTGTGCCACGATCTTCAACTACTTTAGGTAAAAGCAACCCACTAAAAAGAAAAAGACATTCCAGTGATTTACTAGAAGAAAGGTATCTTTTATTGTAGCCTCATAATTCTAGCAGAGACAGGTACTATTTAAGGACATGCTAAATGAAATAAGCTAGGCACAGATAGACAAATACTGCATAGCCTCACATATATGGGGAATCTAGCAAAGTCCAACTCATAGAACCAGAGTGCAGAATGGTGGTTTCTAGGGACTGGGAGTTGGAGAAAATGGGGAGATGTTGGGTAAAGAGCATACAAACTTTCAATTTTAAGATAAATAAGATAAATACTCTTTGCTAAGAACAGATCTTGTGTTCTTACCACAAGAAGAAAAAAGATAACTCTGTGAAGTGATGGATGTGTTAATTACCTTGACTGTGGTAATCATTTCACAAAGTACATGTACATTAAGTCATCATGTTATATACCTCTAAAAAATCACCTCGTACAACCTAAATATATACAATTCTTATTTGTCAATCATACCTTAATAAAGCTGGAAAAAAATACACCAATTGAAAGACAGTAAGTAAATAAAGAGCATGAAATGAAAGGCAAAATGTATTTCAGAGTAATCCTACAGAAGGAATTCCACGTGTTGTTCAAATATACCAAGCTATGATCATTTCTCACCACTGTTTTGGTCAGCCCTGAGATGCTGGCCATTTTTCCTGCCTCAGGACTCTGTCTCCTACCTGTTGAGGCCCCCGGCGCTCAATAGAACCATGTTTAAGCCCAATGCTGACTGCATTTCTTTCTGGCTCAAGAACTTATGCAGGTTTCTACTGGCCTTCTAGCATTGCTAAGAACTCTCTGCAATCAAAGTTAAACCATGGTTATCTCTGGAAAGGTGGATAAAAGGAAACTTCTGCTTTTATTACATAAATACCTACTGTTTGAATTTTGCATTATGAAATGTAATTAATTTTGTAAAATGGTTTTTGGGTTTTAGTCCTACTTAAAGTTTATTTAAAAAAAATTTTTTAGGGGTGCCTGGGTGGCTCAGTTGGTTAAGTGGCTGCCTTCGACTCAGGTCATGATCCCAGGGTCCTGGGCTCAAGCCCTGCACTGGGCTCCCTGCTCAGTGGGAAGCCTGCTTCTCCCTCTCCTGCTCCCCCTGCTTGTGTTCCCTCTCTCACTGTGTCTCTTTCTGTCAAATAAATAAATAAAATCTTTTAAAAAAACTTTTTTTAAAAAATTAAAGCTATTTTTCAATTAGTACCTATAATTTTAGATTTTAAAAAATTTATTTATTTATTTATTTATTTATTTATTTATTTATTTATTTGCGGGGCAGGGTGGGGAAGGAGCAGAGGGAGAGGGACAAGCAGACTCCGTCCCCACCAAGCTTGGAGCCCGACATGGGTCCCATCCCAGGAACCTGAGATTATGACCTGAGCTGAAATCAAGGGTCGGATGCTTAACCGACTGAGCCATCCAGGCATTCCTAATTTTAAATTTTTAAATCTTTGTTCTGTGTGGAGTTTATTTAAGTGTGAGGAATGAGGTAAGGATCCAATTTTGTATTTTTTCCAGGTAGTAATCTGTCCCAATATATAGCATTGAAGAAATTATCTTTCTTCCACAGAAATAAAAGCTACTTTTATCATATACTAAACCCTCTATGTTTTTACATTTACTTTTGGATTCTTTATTCCATGACTCATCTGTTCACGTACCACCTCACTGTTTTAATTAACATAGCTTTATAAAATGTTTTTAGTGTCTGACTGGTTAATTCTTCCTCATTAATCTTCTTTTTCTGAATTACCCTGGTAAAATCAAAATTAAAAAAATATGTACGGTAGAATCAGCTTTTTATTTCTTAAAAAAATATCTTGTTAGCACTTTTATTGTGATAGCTCTAAATTTATAGGTTAACTCAAGGAAAATTGGCATCCTTCTGGTTAGTGCAAGTATCTTTTGGGTCCTTCAATGGCAGTTTAAAATTTTTTCCAGATGGATCTTGTATATTTATGTTTCTTCTTAGGTATTTTTTTTCTTCTTAGTTATTTAATTAAGGATCCAGATGTAATCATATCCTCCCCTGCTCCCGGTGACTGCAGTTCAGCTCTAATATTAAGTGGTTATTAAAAGCAAACAGAAAATTAGAGTTATGTTTTGAATAGATAACTCACAGTATCTAGGTAACTCTAATTTCTAGACCTTTCTTCTTAAGTATTGGATGTTCCCTAGATTAGATACACATAGAAGAGTCATGAAATAGAGAATCCCCTTTCTTCATATGATACTGTTTTCAAGAAGCAATTCATACCCATGTACTATACTTTAAAATATATGTAGTAATAAGTACATAATTTAAATTACACTTGTTACAATTTAAAGTGTTTGGTTTTCTCTGGAATGCAATCAGCTGATTTTAACTGAAGAGGCCCATGCAATATGGGAAAAAAATAGGAAAAAAGGGTAGAACACTTCATGTTCATGAGGCTGAAACATTTAGAAAATAAAGATGGTATCCTCTTACCGGGACAGGATCCCTACAAAGCTTTGTACAGGAGATCCATGCAGTAAGGACTTCACATTGCCAAGCTGGCTCAAAAACTCTGTGGCTTCACTCACTCTGCCAACTCTAAGTATCTGCAAGATGTCCACTGGAACTTTGCTGTAAAAAGTGGAAGAAAAACCTTGAGACTGCATAATCAAAAGCAAAATTAAAAAAAATCATTATTAGCAGAAAACGCAAAACAGCCCAAATGGCCATTATTATGGAATGGATTCAGTGAATCACAACACAACATTTCTTGGAAATATGTAGTCATTAAAAAAAAATCACACTCTTAAAAAATAAATAAGGATATGAAGTAAACCTCGTAGTAAAATAAATTTTAAAAATAGTTTACAAAACTTTATGCATGGTATGATCTCAAATTTTGTCAAATATATAATATATATAATACATATAATATATAGATGAAATTCATTCATGCATTCATTCATTCAACAAATACACTCTGGAAGCACCTGGGTGTCTCAGTCAGCTAAGCATCAGTCTACTGATTTCATTGGGGACATGATTTCAGGGTCATGAGATCAAGCCCTGGGTCAGGTGCCACACCAAGCATGGAGCTTGCTTGGGATTCTCTCTCTGCCCCTCCCCATCTTCTGCTCCCGCACGCATGTGCTTGTGCTCTCGTTTCTCTCTCTTAAAAAAAAAAAAAAAATACATGCTATACACTCTAGGCTGAGTATTCTGCCAGGCCCTGGAAGTGAGATAATATGGTCTCTGGCTTCATGGGGCTTGAATCCTAATGGAGAGAGACAAAAATTAAAAATTAAAAGCTAACAAATAACTGATTTTAAGTTTTACTCAGCAAGCCAACCAGGTTCAGAGAGAGGATGGTCAAGAAAGACCTGTCTTTGAAAGTGACAATTACTGCAACATGACATAATACAGTATATATTTTAAGACCTAACTGGTTGCTTTGGGAAAATCAATTGGCTGAGGCAGGAGCAGAAAGAGCATCAGGAAGCAGGTGAGACATCGGTGTCTGGACTAAAGGTGGCAGCAGTGTGAATGAAAGACGCCAATGGATTACAGACATTTTGGAGACAGAACTGACAGGGTATGGTGATGTGGGGATGAAGGAGAGTTGACAGTGGCTCTGGGTGGGTGACTAGGATGGGGAAGCATGGGGAAAGACTGGGGGACTATGGAGGGACAGAGTTGTGGGGTAGAGGATGTAAGAGAGCCTATCCAGCAGGTTTTCCCAACTCCTCGTTCTTTGGCGTCACACTGATAGCTTGACACTAGCTATAGTAGGAGTATTTACACCACAGAAACCAACAGTTATTATAAGTCAGGACTTTTATTTCAGAGAGCTGGCTTCCAAGCACACCATTAGATGTGGAGAAGAATCAAATATTGAGTTTGAGATATATTCTACACCAACATGTTAACAGTGGTCATATTATCTCTGGGTCATCTCTGGGTGGTGAGATTTGGATGATCTTCAATTTTCATCATGCTTTCACATATTGTCTAAACTTTCAGCAAAGAACATGAATTTTATAACTAGAAAAAATTAATATGAAATAATCATCATTAGTGAAATGAAATGGAGAAAATCTAATTCTTCACAGCAGCAGAATCCCTCCATAGGGAGAGATCCACTTTTGTCATATGAACAGTTCAACATCACTTGGGTGTGAGGTGAGATCTCTAAGGCCTGCCTGAGTTACATTAGATGCTTGAACTGCACTCCCCTCCCTAGGCTTGAAGACATGGCTCTTCCTTTTCTTTGATTCCCTGGAAAAAGTCATTTACTCTCCTCCTGATTCTACCTTCATTGTTACTAGTTTCTTAATTAGTATTAGATCCTAGCAGATACCTACGGGAGGGTCAAAAGTCAAATCAAAAGAAATAAAAATAATTTGATTATATATAAAAGTGAAATCTGGAAAAGAGCTATAGGAAAAGATTTTTTAATTGACATAAAATTCACATAATATAAAATTAACCATTTTTAAGTGTACAGTTCGGTAGTATTTAGTATACTCAAAGTGTGCAACCACCACTTCTATCTAAACATTTCAGCACTACAAAAGAATACCCCATACCCATTTAGCAGTCAGTCCCCATTCTTCCCTCTCCTGGAACTAGGCAATTTGCTTTCTGTCTCCATGGATTCGATATATCTATTCTAGATATTGCATATAAATGAAATCATACAATATGTGGTCTTTTGTGTCTGGCTTCTTTCACTTAGCATAATACTTTTGAGACTCACCCATTTTGTAGCATGTATCAGCACTTCATTCCTTTTTTTTTTTCTTACCTCATTTTGTTAATCTATTCAACTCCTGATGGACATTTGGGTTGTTTCCATCATTTGGCTATTGTGTATAGTGCTGCTATGAACATTCATGTACCAGTATCTGTCTGAGTACTTGCTTCAGTTCTTTGGGGTATATAACAAGGAGTGGAACTGCTGGGGCAGATAAGAAATCTGTGTTGAATTTGTTGCGGAACTGCCAAACAGCAGCTGCGCCATCTGACACTTCCAAAAGCATTGTATGAGGGTTCCAATTTCTCCACAACCTCATTTAACACTTATAATTTTCCTTTTTTTTTTTTTTTCAAAAAATATACTCATCTAGTGGGTGTGAAGTAATGTTGAGAACGGCATTTGAGGATGACTGATAGAGGAAGGCAGAACACAATTTTAGATAGGTCTGAATTAGTCCATAAGGGAGGCATAGATGGGTGTGGTTCTAGCAAGGTGCTGGAAAACCAGTTCTCAAAAGAGCAAAACCCACATACGACCCTGATTTGTAGCATTTGCTGATTTCCATGGTATAAATCTTCCCACCATAGCCAATCTCAAGTTACTAATTGTACTCAGTTCACAAAATTCCTAAAAATGTACAACTGGCCTCCGCAGTTGGTTCAAGGGGCTGCAGTTCACCACCTTTGGCTCTAAGCAGTGTGTGAGGCTGATTAAGGTTAGCCTGGCCCTTTATACCTAATGAGAGTCGAGATGCCAGAAAGGTTCAGGCGTTGGAGTGCTGGGAAGTTACATTAGTGGGATGAATGACTAAACCAACAGAAGTTACTCTCACCCTCAAGAATAATCCATCAAATTAGTTTCTGAACCGTGAAGCTGGGTCCAGGTTCTCAGAGGAACTAACGCCCAAAGAGGGCTTGTCAGAGCAGCTGATCCACATGCATTTGTTGTTACTGCTGCTGCCCTGGGTTGTAGAAAGCACATGGGCACAAGCAACACAGACTCACAGTCAATGAGGAAACAAATGTGACTGACGTTTAGGGGTGTCCTATCTCTTAATGTATTTTCCAGATTTTCAGCTGAGGGTTTTCATGCCATGGAGTGGCCATTTTAGAAGCTGCCACGCATATAGTCCTGCATCTTAAAATCTTAAGGGGATTTTCCTATATAATATCCTTCAAAACAAAAAAAAACCTCGTGATTTAAAATTTTTAAATTTAATTCTCAGCAAGATTAGGTAAACTTGAAATTATTTTGAGTAGAGTAGTAGGGAGTGTTTTCAAGCACAGAATACTGTCCCAAGGCCTATTATATACAGATATATATATAATCCAGCATGGAGCCCAACGCGGGGCTTGAACTCAGGATCAAAACTGAGCTGAAATCAAGAGTTGGACACTTAACCGACTGAGCCACTCAGGCGTCCCCAAGTCCCTTTATAAGCACAGAAAAAAGTAATCTGTCATCACAACATAGCTACCTTGTTACAGAGGATTAAATTACATACGTAATTATGGAGTAGTTCTTTAACAGAATCTAAAATAGTATTACATAATAACAGATACTAAGACATTTCCTTTATGCATACCTGTGATTATTCTGTAAAACCTCTTTTCTAACTCTGAAAAATTCTTCAGTGTTTTGTTCAACACGCTCAATTTTGCATCTCAAAGCTCGGTATTTGGCAAGGGATGGGGGGTTGGGTTTGAACAAATTAGTTTCACAGACATTAACCATGTCTCTTATTAGCTGTAGATGGAAATAATACAAGATGTTAGAATCACTATATATCAAAATATTTAGCACACGTTACACTTTCTCAAAAAGACTGGAAAAATAAGATTTCCCCCCCCGAAGTCTTTTTTTAAGGTTTTATTTTTAAGTAATCTCTACACCCGATGTGGGGCTTAAACTCACAATCCAGGGATCAAGAGTTGCATGCTCCACTGACTGAGCCAGCCAGCACCCCTCCCCCAAAGTTTCTGATCAATATGTAAATAGCACATTAAAGGTAATACCTTTCTTATATATTGTGCCCTCAGGGGTGGCATAATATACTATAATAATAATAGCGTACATCAGGATAGCACATCATTGTTGATTAAGTGTTTTCTGGTACATTGTTCCTCTAATCCACACTACAGCACTGGTCTTATTAGATCTTATTGTCCTCATTGTATAGATGGGGAATGTGAGGTTCTGAGAAGCTGAATTAATTGCTCAAGATTCCACAGCAAAGAGGGGGTAGTGACTAAATAGGAACGCACATCATCAGAATTCAAGTCCATTTCTGTTAGCAAAACTTCAAGAAGCATGTTCTGTATGCCAGGCATTGTTTCAGGTTTGAACCATACAAAAATGAGTAAGACATGGTTGTCTTCTCTGAGAGGGAACCTAAGTATACTTAGTATACCCATAGGTCATGGAGCTTGGAGGAGGGAACATAGCTCCTACATAATCTGAATTACGTTTATTATAGGGATGTATTGCTTTTACCATCTTTGAGATGAAAGAGACATTGACAGGGGAGCCCTATCTTGCCTGCCACACATCTTTATGACCTCAATGTGGGGAGGGGCTAACTGTAATTCAAATACACCAGCCATAAAAGAAAAGACTGATACATTTTTCTATATAAAAGTAAAAAATTTCTATATGGTAAAATAGAACAGGTCAACCAACCACCCCAAATTCACCATAAGCAAAGTAAAACAAAACAAAACGAAATATAGAAAATATCTGCAACTCATATCCCAGATGAAGCTCCCTAACTTATTAAGAGGTCCTAAAAATCATGAAGAAAAATAACAAGATCCAAAAGAAAAAGGGCCAAAGGAAATAAATAGACAGTTCACAGAAAAAAAAAAAAACACATAGACTAAATATAAATCCTGTAACGCAGAGGTCACTTCTCATCCATAAATTTGGTAAAGTCTAAAAATTTGACAAATACACTTGGTAAAACTCTAGGAAATAGAAAGTCTCGTTCACTGATAGTGGGAGGGCAAATAGTAGATCCTTTATGAGGGAATAAGACAAAATCTATCACAATTACAGATACATTGATCCCATAAGCCAGCACTTCTACTTCTGGGATGTATCTCAGAGACACTCCTTGCAGCTATGACATGACAAATATTCAAGCATATTCCCTTTGGCATTGTTTGTAGTAGCAAAGTCTGGAAACAATCCAACTGTTTGGCATTAGGGAATGCCCATATCATGTGGTGAATGAGGATGCTTTCTATGTACAGGATATGTTAAGTGGGAAAAATGGGTGCAGAACAGCAAAGATGGTATACAACTTTTTATGTAAAAAAAGAGGAGAGGAATAAGTATATATGTGCATATTTATAGTTATTTGTATAAAGAAACTGCAAAGACAAGACACTAATAAAAATGGTTATCTAGCGAGTTGGGGAGTTGGAATGGGTGGAGGAGGGGCAGGGTAGAATACAGATTACTCTGAGTATACCTTTTAAAACATAATTTTGACTTTTGAATAATACAAATGTATTACCTATTGAAAATAAAAAAGTTAAATGAAAAAGTATTTGGATGGGCACTACATACACCTTCTCAATGAGAGAACCAGCAACTGAGGTTCTTAACGTTGGGTGGTAGGCAAATCATGAAACTAAATTTGGAAGGCTCCTTTATCATCTCATTTATTGGTTCATCTCATTTGTTGATTCTTCACTTATTTTGGATTACAGATGCCTCCAGGAATCTGTTGAAAGCTATAATTTCCCTCAAACAGGCGATATTTCATACCTATGAACTCTTTTGCAGTCTAGGTCATGGATTTCTGATCTTGTCCCAATTCCTTCATGCACAGATGAGGCAACTCAGAGCCAGGGAGTGACTTGGTCTCATCTAAGGTGAGGGGGACACTGGGGCTGCCTTCCTGCTTTCCTCTTTGCTAACTGAGCCCTGCTCCCTCCCCTACAGCTCAAGGGAGAGGGCCCATTTCTGCAGAGTCAGTAATTCCACTCTCCTTGCCAGTGACTGGCTTAGGAATGCGCATGTGACTCAGTTGTGAGCAAAGACCTTACCAAAGAGTCTACAGGGCCAGGGGAGCTTGCCCTAAGAGACAAGAAAAGAAATACTCTGGTTGTGATGCTATAAACAACTGCAGCTGTGAGGTCATGAAAGGTGAGCCAGGCTGAGAGGGAAGCTAAGTTTACAGGAAGCACAGAAATGGAAAGAAGCTGGGTCCTCATTGATAATTCTACCTCTAAGTGACTGGACCAGCAGCCACCCTACAGCTGGCTTCTTGTTACACAGGGTGGTAAGTGTCCTCATTGTTTAAGTCAATGACAGCTTTCTGTTTCTTTTGCAAAAAGAATCCTAACTCATCTCCTTGAGATAGGGAAATTGAAGAACTCCATAAAAATCTGCTTTTGTTCCTTTTCCTGTTTCTATTCTTGCTAGGACCTCCACTTTACACATGCCTGTGATGCAAATGGAGTTATGTCCTCTAGATTTCTCAAGAACAGATAACATCTAAGGAAGGACTAGGTGAGAATGAACTAATGAAGCTATCTTAAGAGCATTCCAGACCACCAGAACTAGACATCTCCACAAGAAGACCCCCTGGCTCCAAGGAATAACACCTGGGCCCTTTGTTCTAACCAGTTCCTGGGTGCCAGACCATGATCCTCAATAAAAACCCCAGGCCCCAAGCAAAGATCTCCTTTCCTTTCTGAGTCTCCCAAACACTGTCTGTACCTGTTCTCTCTCTCTCCCTTCAATAAACTCTGCCATCACCTCCCGCTGGCCCCCGTTTGATCTCTATCCCGTGAGCAGCCAGGGACCCTCTTGGCTGGTCCTGTGAGACCCCCTCTGGGTCCTCAGACCTGACCTGATATAGAAAATTACAGTGTAGCAATTCTAAATATATCTGCCTTTGTACTACTATTCCAACACATTCATGTTTGGGAACATGGTTCAGATAACTTCCATAAGGACCCAAGGCATTCTAAAATGGCTCAACATTTATTTTTGAGCCAACTTTTGTGATTCAGGGCTACCTTATTAATCAGATTTGAAAAGATCCTTCCCCAACATATTTTAAATTGAATTCTGTATTTCAGGGATTCACCTGGCAGAGGTCCTCTTTCTTAGCCAATAGTCTCAGGGTCATTTTTTCAGTTGTTGTACCTTTGTGAGGTATTAATCTGTAGAATTCAGTCATCATTTTTTGCAGTTGTTCTTCTGTTTCTCCGTTTTTCAATGCTGCCTTTACTAGAAGGAGAACTCCTTCTGCCTTGCTCACCTTTAAATGGAGGACAATATATGCTTATTAAAGTTGATTCTTGACCATCAGAGAGAAAGTGAAGGAATGTGCCTAAAAGCAACTAAAATAGTTGTTAGATATGTCACAACTATTAGTTTTCTACTGGACACCAGCCGTAAAACAGATGCCATGTTTACAGGAGATGTATCTCAGTTGTGATGCCGCCTCCATAAGAAATCTTCCAAAATCGGGCTCAGCTTAACTACAGGAAAAAACCAGAGCCTTAAATATCTGTATCTGTGTATCTACATCCATACCTACATCTACAACCATATCTATAGCTACAACTGCATCTCCATATCTGTCTATATTCACAGAGAGAGGAATACTAATGCAACCACAGGAGACTTGCTTTTCACACAAGAAGTTTAGAAAGCTGTCAGAATCACACTAGGAACAAAATCCAGCAGAACATGTTTCTAATTACATAAGTACTGTTTGGACTTCGCCCCAGAAAATCTTTTTCTCCCTGAAATAAATTAGTTTAGTTCCACAGAGGGAAACTGTATTATTTTACTATGACAATGCAGTTGTACAGGTTGTACCATTGGGAATATTTTCTTTCATCTGCTCTTTCCATCATACAAAATTAAGGACAGTATTTTTTGGAAGGCTGCAAGCATCCCTAGCCTTTCCCTAACATGGGTTACAAGTTACAAGACTGTGAAGCAGTGGCTCTGAAGTGGACGAGCGTCTGAGCATCTGACAGGACCAAGAGCAACGCTGTCTCTCAGGCCTGCTAAGCACCTTGTGACCTAAAGGAGCAGGCCTCCCAATGAGCCGGCACCAAAAATTGGAGCTTGGAGCAGCTCTTGGGTCTGACATTTTATATAGATAAGAACATCTAGTTTTCTTGGAAGCTTGTTTTCCCCTCAGTGCTCTCAGTGTTCCCTTTTTCCAAGGTAAGAAAAAGCACGCCAGGAATGCATCCAGGAACAGCTGGACCGGCACCCAGACACACGTGGTATTATTTAAGCCAGAAAGCAGGTTTGTCATAATAGAGGTTCTGCTTCAAGGGCACGCGTGACTCACGTCATTGAGACTAATCCTGTTCACAGGCTTGAGAAGCATGTGCTCCAGGTGGCCGAGAGCTTCCGCCCAAACCATCTCCACCAAATCGCTCACTTCTTTGCTCAGAGTGCTTGAATTTATTACCTCCTCCAAAAGCAACTGCAACAAAGTTAAAAAAAAAAAAGTGAAAAAGAAACCAACAAAAGGTTTCATTGGTGGGTTGATTTAAAGCTGAGAGGAAAAGAGGCGAGAGAAGAAATAATCGCAGCCAAGGAGAGAGTCACAGGCAGCCAAGTGACTGATAATTCTCTGTACCTCCACTTCCCCCCACACTCTCTTTATTTCCCCTTTCTCTCCTTTACTCCCACTTTATGTGTCCTTTTGCCTTTTCCTTCCCTCTGTAAGCTTTAGGCCTGCAGTGATATCAAAGTTTAAGTGGCATTAAGGGTTAAGGACCCCTGATTCTTGGCCTAGGTTATAACGGAATCTTTGAAAGCCATGGGGGTTTGTTGCTAGAACAAGCAGGAAATTTTGTGGCTCATCCTAGAACTCACTCCTCACCCGGTTTCCACACCTGCCTGTGAGTTTACTTTTCTTGTTCTCCAACTCTTCTCTCTTGCCAGGCTTTTATTTGTCGTAAAGAAAACACTTCTATTAAAAATATTCAGTCAATCACACAAAATAGCACACAGAAATCAATCTTACTGCTTGCAGTTTTTCAGATGCTAATTGGGTTGCTTCGGGTGTAAAATGTTCTCTTAGCAGAAATCCTTGTTTCTTCAGCTCTTCAATGTAATTTTTGTAGTATTCACTCGCATCTGCAGAGGTTTTCTTTACAGAGAACTTTCTAGTCTGTGAATTATAGTGTGGAGCAAAATGTTAGGATGTGAGGATACAGTCACTTATTAACCTATGGATCTTTATTGAACACCTCCTATGTACCATGGGGAAACGGAATGTAAATAGGGCATTGGATCCCTGCCATGAAGGCATTGATTAACTAGTTTTTTCAAAGAATTACTTAAATCTTCAATTCTTCACAAAACTGCCTAACACCTGAAAGTAAGGGGAGAAAAGCCTGAGCAGGCGCAACAGGCAGAAGAGACGCATTTGATACATGGGAGAGTCACTCAAACGTCTGTTCAGAGATTACATACTGTTACTTTACATACTAGTCTAATTAGCTTTGAAGACTGGCATTCAAGCTTTTTGGGAAATGAGGAAAATAAATCAGGGGAGAGGAAGAAAAGAAAAATACCTCAGAAATGAGGTACTGTTAGGGACAAGCACACAGTCAAAATGAAATGACAGCTACCAGCAAGGAGAAAGGCAGGAAAGCTCTTAGTCATGCAAATAACATAAACGCACAGGGCAAGGTGTCCTCTGGATAGGCACAAACCGCCTCCTTCCTTCCAACCTGCCTGTGGATGTGGCATTTGCCTGCTTTTCCTGGAAATCCTTGCTCCTGTTGTGAGCGGTTGTCCCAAAGTTATTAACCTCAGAGAATATGGGAAGTCCAGCCCCAGCTGGGGCCTGTGGGTGTTGGCTAAGCCCCTGGCTCTGGAGTGGGGAAGGGGGGGCGAGCCAGACTCTCCAGGACACCATGACCCGCCCTCCTGAATTGGCGGCTACAGGGAGCCTCTGGAACGTGGAGAAAAGAAGCATATCATGTTCCAATTACTCCATTTAAGAAGGTAGAGTTTAACATAATTTTGGAAGATTTCCACAAAATGTTTTTGTATGAGAGAGGCAAGCTAGAAAAGCCTCTTCTGCAGGACAGCTCTTTCAGTGTTGGTTAAGCGAGGATAATTTCTATCAAAGCAGACTCACCCGAGGAGCCCTCTATTTGCCTTCTCAGACTCAGGCTTGCCAAGGGAGGCAGGTACCCAGGAAGAGTAGTAAGCAGGAAGGGACACGGTGGCATATTCAGCCTTAGAGTTTTCTTTTTCAGTAAAGAAAAATAATTATAACACGTTCTATCATGGTTTTCAACTTGATGTTTCCTTACTTTTTATCCACACAACTAAACCCTCCACAAAATACAACATACATTTTTGGGGTAAAAGGTTAACAAAACCCTTTCTCCTACTTAGACACATTTGACTTGGATTAACTTTTTGTATCTGTTCCCAAAATTGCTTGGGTAATAGTGACTTCTCATTAATAAATCAGGACTGGGAGTTCAATGAATGAACCATAAATGATAGGTGGGAGACCTGACCCTTGGGTTTCCCTGAAAGCAGTGTCGTAAGTAATGGGCACCTCCCTTAAAGACATCTTGAACCTAGGCCCATGTTACAACAGGTATGGGCTACTGTGGGTGGGCTTCCAAGTCAGATGGATCTTGTACCCACCTGAGGTGAGTCTCCCTCCTGGCACCAGAGCTGACACCTCCAGTGGGGGCAAAGCCAGAAGGATCCAGAGCCTGAGTACAATGCTGTGAGGACCAATCCTACTGAGGAGCGCCTGGGTGAGGAGGTGCTAGGTTTCCTGCCTGTAAATCTGTCTGGACAGAAGACAGCGTGGCAGCGTTTGCTTTGAATTTTAGGTATTAGTTCTGAATTTATTTTTGTTTCATAATAGTTTCAGGTTGGAACCATGGCCTTGACTTGAACATGACCTAACATAAAAGTCTCGGCCTCTGCAAAGCCTTCCTTGCTGTTCTGTCCCAGTGGATTACAGTCATGAATGTGTAGTTTCATCCCTGGTGGTGATCTTTGAGGGGCAGGGTTTGAAGTAATTTTTATCTTTGGCCTCCAGTAGATCAGCTGGTACATAGTAGGTACTTAACTAAGTGTGTGAACAGATTGCCTTTAGCAGAGTATACTTTAGTCAAGTTCCCACAAGTGATCCAGCACAGGAGCAGGAGGCCTACATGCCTTGCACCCAGTGACTATTTCTTTTTTTTTTTTTTTACATTTTTTTTAATTTTATTATGTTATGTTAATCACCATACTTCATTAGTTTTTGATGTAGTGATCCATGATTCACTGTTTGCGTATAACACCCAGTGCTCCATGCACTATGTGCCCTCCTTAATGCCCATCACCAGGCTAACCCATCCCTCCATGCTCTTCCCTCTAGAACCCTCAGTTTGTTTCTCAGAGTCCATAGTCTCTCATGGTTCGTGTCCCACTCCGATGTCCCCCCCTTCATTTTTCCCTTCCTGCTATCTTCTTATTTTTTCTTTTTTTAACATATAATGTATTATTTGTTTCAGGGGTACAGGTCTGTGATTCATCAGTCTTACACAATTCACAGTGCTCACCATAGCACATACCCTCCCCAATGTCTATCACCCAGCCACCCCATCCCTCCCACCCCCTACCACTCCAGCAACCCTCAGTTTGTTTCCTGAAATTAAGAATTCCTCACTATTTCCTTTTAACAAGAAAGAATCCTGTGCTGTTCTAGTCAGAGCACTGCTCTCACCCTCCTCCCCTCACCTGCCATATTCCAATGGAGAACATGTTCCTACCCTTCAAAATTATTTATCAGGTAAAAAAGGTTAACAGATTGGCGGGTTCATTGACCAATGTTAAGGAAACTAGGTATGAACAGAGTGGATAAACACACAGGAATCAATATAAAGATCATTACTTTGCGGTGCCTGGGTGGTGCAGTTGGTTAAGTGTCCAACTCTTGGTTTTGGCTCAGGTCATGATCTCAGGGTTGTGAGATCCAGGTCTGCACTGGGCTCTGTGCTCAGTGCAGAGTCTGCTTAAGACTCACTCTCCCTCTCCCCCTGTCCCCTACTCTCTCTCTCTCTCTCTCAGGTAAATAAATAAATCTTAAAAAAAAAAAAAAGATCATTACCGTGAGGCCACTGGCCAAGAGGAAATGTGCGGATATGAGAAAGGCAGGGTCCTCGGGATCCTGGGAGCTCTGCAGTTCTAGCACTGCCACCTCCTTACCTCCCTCTGCCCCGATCTGGAAAATAGGTTGTTCCTTCAGAAGCTGCATCCATTCAATAACAAACCACACACACCATTTAAAAATGCTGATTATAAAACTAATACTAGTTCATTTGGAGATATAATTTGGAAAATACAGCAAGTATAAAGAAAATATAAAAATTACCTGAAGTCATACTACAGATATATAATTACTATTAATATTTTGGTATATTTCTTGCTGGTATTTTTACTATAGATATATCTGTATATGTTTAAACTGTACCACTTTTTATATTTTCTTTGTCACAGAGGAAATGTTATTTCCAAGTTACATTTTATTAAAATATCTAAAATATACAAATGGAGCATCATTTTGAATGCTAGGGTTTTCCCTTATATGATACTGGAGAAATAACTTCCTCTTTTTCTTTTTAATGAACAGTGATGGAAATTCAGCATGATGTAAATACTTGCTGTCAAATGTAAATACTACTCTTAAAAATACAAGAAACTGTTAATAAACAGGGAGGAGGTCTTTACTTTTAAAGTCATGTTAATATTTTGTACTCTATATTTTTATTATGAGCATGTATTACTTTTATAATAAAAACACTAAAAATTTAATTATTAAATTTTAAATATAAAATTTCTTGATTATTAAAATCAGCTTTTATATTAAGAAATATTTATTCAGGATATGCACAATTTTCCAAAACATCGAGAAAATTATCAAGCAGGAAAAGTAATCAGAAGACACTCAGTTTGTTTTTGTTTTTTAATACAAATCAGACTCTTACCTTTTCCAAGGTGTTATATTTTGCAACTTCGAAGTCTTGTGAAAAACAAGGAATTTCAACAATGTCTTTATAAAACCTGAAATTTGTATAATAAAATTTTAACATTAAAATGGACTTTTAGACGAAACAGAATTTTCATAAAATGTTTCTCAGAAGTCTCCTAATTGCATACAAAATACATTTTAAGTCCCTAATCTCCTCAGAGGCTCTGAAAATAGTTAAAAATTCTCATGTAATGAGCTGGATTCCTCCCTTGCATAACTCTAGAGCTCTGATGCCAAATACTGAGTGTCTACACTGGAAGGTGGGTGGCATGAAGCAGAAGCAGAGGCATAAGAGAAGCAGGCCAGGGCACTGGAGAAAGCATTGATCCTAGCAGAGGCAAGTGACCTGCGCTCTCCTGGGTTCTCATCCTTAGAAGCCGGGTCACTCAGACAGGCTCACACCAGAGACTCTCGTACTACAGTCAACCCCCTCCCCCGCTAAAACAAAGGTGTCAGATTTCTCATAATCTGTACTTTCATTTTTGATATTTGTTCTGTCTTTTAACACTACTATTAACAAATAAAATAAGGCTCAATGTGATGCTTAATTGACATTACACTTTTGGGTATGCTTTACGAAGCCATATAGAAATGTAGCCTCACATACTCCATTTGCAGAAGGTTGTCACTATTTCCATTTTTTTGACCTATTAGGTAGGGAGTAAGAACAGTCTCAAGTCTAAAGCCTTCTCGGTAAGGTAGCAGGTTAAGCAGACTACCCACATCTCATCTCCAGTGCCTTTTCTTTTTTAAAATCAATCTAACAATTATGTTCACTCTTATATAATACTAACATGGAAATAATTATCACTATACTAGTTGAAGTAAAAAGTCTTAAATAAATAAAAGCCTAGAATTAGAGAAGCAAGATAAATGAAAAAAGTACAAAAACCATGATGTATTAAAAGCATTTTAAAACTGTGTTTGACCATCTGACTTCAGCTCAGGTGGTGATCTCAAGAGTCATGGGATCAAGCCCTACATTGGGCTCCCCGCTTATCGGGGAGTCTGCTTGTCCCCCTCCCTCTCCCTCTGCCCTTCATCCCGCTTGTGCTCTCTGTCTCCCTCTCAAATAAATAAATAAAATCTTAAAAAACAAAAAACAAAAAAACCTGTGCTTGAGGTTTCAAAACATTTTGCAAACTGAGTCTTAATGATCAGAAGTATATTACTCTGGGGACACCTGGGTGGCTCAGTTAAGCATCTGCCTTCAGCTCAGGTCATGACCCCAGGGTCCTGAAATAGAGTCCTGCATCAGGCTCCTTGCTCAGCAGGGAGCCTAATTCTCCTTCTGTCTGCTGCTCCCCTTGCCTGTGCTCTCTCTCTCTCTTTAACAAATAAATAAAATCTTTTAAAAAATAAAAGTAGATTACTCTGTGAATTCCACAATGTTTTCCTTCTCCATGGAGTTGTCCAGGGATAGATCATCTGTTGTCACCTCTAGAACAAAAACAAAACACTTGTTTACTACTCAAAGATTTATTAAAATTATTAACAATAAATCCTGGAATTTTTAAGATTCTTGAATATAGGTCATACTTACCATGCTATTCTTTTCTTTTTTTAAAGATGTCCTTAAATTAGCTATAGTAATTGGTAATCTAAGGATAGTACAAGTGGGACAAGAAGAAGGTAAATTAAAAGTAAAAGATAGTAAGAATATATTATAATTCTATTTTAATAGGATTGTGAGGAGAATTCTAATGTTATCTGTATTATTTGAAACTCATTGATGGATATTCAATTTCAAATGGAATTTTTCTCTTCAGAAGATTATGGTGAGCATAGTTATGAAATGCATTTCTAGTATGCTGCAAGGTCAGAATGAGTTCCCCAGTGCCATCATGTCACAAATGAAGGACGTGAGGAGTTCTTGTTCCTATGTGAAGCCAAGCAATTTTTGCTTCATATTTTTCTTTTAAGAGAAGCGTAACACTGTCTATAGCATTATGATATATAGGAATAACTTCTTTTATGCAAGAATTTCTTTCCAGTTTTAATTATGCTATCAAAATTTCAAAGGGTGTCAATGTATTTGCAGTAATTCTGAATCTGACTGTATCACTCTGGATGTTGAAAAACATTTTCAATGTAAAAGAAGTTTACTATCCTGCCTATTTTGTTTTAGGTACCATTTTCTGAGAGCAAGAAAGTCTGATGACAGCATTTTTGGACAATCATTTACATAAAGAGGCTGCACCACACCAAAACATTGATTTCTAAAACTATTATAAATAATACAATTTATACATACAATATGATACCTAACATATATCAGGTGCTTACTGTAGATTATTATTTATCAGAATTGCTTCTTTTTGATATGTCTCATGAGAAGGGCATTTCCCTATATCCAAAGGCTTGCTTCTTGACCAGATTCCAAAATAAAATCTGGGTTTATAAAGGAGATATGTTTCCTTTCGAGAGATCATCTTTGGGAAAGAACTTCTTTAGCAAAAGGCTAGTCATAAAATTTCCAGTCATTAAGTTGTGGTGATAATTTTTTAACACAAAGTTTCTTCTCCCTCCCAGATAAAGTTACAAATCAGGTTTTCTGAGATTATCGGTGTTTTTGTAGTCTTTTTGAATCTGATCACACTACATTGGATATTGAGAAATCTATTCCTATTGCTAAAGTAGTTTTTGTCCTTCACTATTTGGCTGCCCATTTTCTGAGATAAGGAGTTTAATAATTTTTGTAATATGTCTAGACAATCCTTTGACTGCCTTTGATAAACCAAAATGTTTACTATAGCACCTATAATATATTAAGTGCTTGATATAAAATACTTACCAGAACAGCTTGCCTTCTGACAAGAAGGTGGTGTGATGGCCTTATTAGGATCATAATTCATTATGTCCAAGAGCCTCCTTTCTTTGATAGAGTTCCATATAAAATCTGGGTTTATAATATGGATATGGTTCTTTTGGATAGACTTCAGTTGATACTGGCTCAGAACATCAGCATTGTCTAAGATTATATGTGTGCACTTAGAAAAAAAAGAATCAATTCATTAAGTACTTGTAAAAACAAAATCTAAATAAATTACTTGCATCTGTAGTTTTCAAACTTAAAAGTCTTTTTTTTACTAAGTTCAATTAACCAACATCATTAGTTTGTGATGTAGTGTTCAATGATTCATTAGTTGTGTATAACACCCACTTCTCATCAGATAACATGCCCTCCTTAATGCCCATCACCCAGTTACCCCATCTGCCCACCCTCCCTTCTGCAACCCTCAATTTGTTTCCCAGAGTCCAGAGTCTCTTATGGTTTGTCTCCCTCTCCAATCTCTTCCCTTAGTTTTCCTCCCTTCCCCTATGGTCTTCCACGCTATTCCTTATGTTCCACATATTAGTAAGATTATAAGATAATGGTCTTTCTCTGCTTGACTTATTTCACTTAGCATAATCTCCTCCAGTCCCATCCATGTTGATGTAAAAGTTGGGTATTCATCCTTTCTGATGGCTGAGTAATATTCCATTGTATATATGGACCACATCTTCTTTATCCATTCATCTGTTGAAAGATATCTTGGCTCCTTCCACAGTTTGGCTATTGTAGACATTGCTTCTATGCACATTGGGGTGCATGTGCCCCTTCTTTCACTACATCTGTATCTTTGGGGTAAATACCCAGTAGTGCAATTGTTGGGTCATAGGGTAGTTCTTATTTTAACTTCTTGAGAAACCTCCATACTGTTTTCCAGAGTGGCTGCACCAGCTTGCATTCCCACCAACAGTGTAAGAGGGTTCCCCTTTCTCCACATCCTCACCAACATTTGTTGTTCTCCTCTAGGATTTTGATGGATTCCTATCTCACATTTAGGTCTTTCATCCATTTTGAGTTTATCTTTGTGTATGGTGTAAGAGAATGGTCCAGTTTCATTCTTCTGCATGTGGCTCTCCAATTTTCCCAGCACCATTTATTGAAGAGACTGTCTTTTTCCATCGGATATTCCTTCCTGCTTTGTTGAAGATTAGTTGACCATAGAGTTGAGGGTCCATTTCTGGGCTCTCTATTCTGTTCCATTGAGCTATGTGTCTGTTTTTGTGCCAGTACCATACTGTCTTGATGATTACAGCTTTGTAATACAGCTTGAACTCCGTAATTGTGATGCCTCCAGCTTTGGTTTTTTTTTCAACATTACTGCGGCTATTTGGGGTCTTTTCTTATTCCACACAAATTTTAGGATTGTTTGTTCCAGCTCTGTGATTAAATTCTCAAAGCCTTTCTTCATGGGCTATTAGTTGTTTCTTCTCTCTTTTCCTCAACTTCCTTCCTTTCCATCAGTCTGTCCACTAGATCACTTATTCTCTCTTCTGCCTCACTGACCCTAGCTGGTAGAGTATCCAATTTAGACTGCATCTCATTTATAGCATTTTTAAGTTCAGCCTGATTAGATTTCATTTCCGCCCTTAGAGATTCTGTATTGTCATTTATGCTTTCTTCAAGCCTAGCGCTTAACTTTATAATTGCTATCCTGAATTCTATCTCTGACATCTTGCTTATATCCATATTGATTAGCTTTGTGGCACAGAACATTGTCTCTGGTTCTTTCCTTTGTTGAGAGTTCTTCCTTCTAGTCATTCTGCCCAAGGACAGATGGATGAGTGAATGAACAGGGTCCAAAATAGCAACCACGACCCAAGCAAAATGCACCCTAGAAAAAATCCAAAGAGGTCAGACACCACCATAGAAAAGCAAACAAAGCAAGATGAACCAAAACGATAAAAAAAAAAAAGGGTGGTGGAGAGAGACTATAATCTCACAGGGTGGACAAAGCAGGTGATCTTGTTCCTGATTGAATTTTGGTCTCTGTGTTAGAAGACACTACATCCCCAAATTGCAAGGAAAGCAAAGTTTATATACATATATAAAATTGGATAGAGTGACAAAAGGACTAGAATGAGGCATAAATCTATAAAATATAGATTTGAGAAAAAAGTTAAAAAGCAACTTAAAAACATAAGTTGGTAAAATAAGAATCTAGTTGAAACGAGGAAAAGATAAAAAAAAAAAGAAATGTAAAATTTTAGACTGAAGGATAAACGAGTCATGAGGAAACACCTGGTGCTCAATATATTATTTTCCCCTGGCTCTGGGGTTTTAAAGTCTTGTAGGATCCATAAGCTTGTTATCCACCTGTTCTTAGGTCTGTCTTCTGGGGGAGGGGGGATGGGCTCAAGGTGAGCTGATCGTCCGTGTGGCTTTTGTTCCCTGGTGGCTTTCCGCACTTCTTCAGAGGGTCAGAGCAAAAATGGCCATGCCGGGATCTCTGGCCCAGAACCGCAAGATCATGGTCCCCCTTCTTCAACAAACCCTCCAGGTCAAACCATCACCACTTCTGTGTGCACCAAACCCACAGACTCTGCAGTTCATCGCCACTGCAATTCTCCGGGGGGGCATCCCCGGTGCCCCACAGCGACACTTCGCTTTGTGTCTTTGCGACTGCAAGCGGTTGTGGGCTCATGCACACCCTGCTCCGCTGCTGCCAGGTCACAGCTGAGTGCTGTCCTACTATCCTTTCTGGGGCCATCGCTGCCCTGACAGCTATTGCCCAGTCGTGGGCACAGCCTCTCTGTGTGCCACACCCCACACGATCTGGCAATTCGTGTCCACTTCAATTCTCCCTGGTGGCGTCCCAGGGGCCCGAGAGCCTCATTGCACTTTGTGTCTTTGCGACTGTGAGTGGTTGTGGGCTCACGCATGGACCCTGCTCCATTGCTCCCAGGTAATGGCTGGATGCCATCCTACTTTCCTTTCTGGGGCCACTGCCATCCTGAGAGCTGTTGCCCAGTTGTGGGCACAACCATTTTGTCTCTCCCAGGGGATGTTAAACAGCCCGCATGTTCCAGCCTTTTTTAGGGTGCTCAGGAAAAAAGCAGTCTCCCTATCGGCCCGGCTCATGGTTTATGGTGACCAGAGCTGAGAGTCCCTTCTGGGCTCGCTGACCATAACCAGTTTCCCCGCTCCACTGCTTGGGCACTCTATCGGATCAGGCACCCCCATTCTTTCTGTGTTTCCTGGGATCCTGAGACCACAATGACCCACCTAGAATTCTGCTCTTTTCATCCCCTGTGCCTCTTTAAGAAAGGGATGTCTCTCACTGGAGCAGATTTCTAAGAGTTCTGATTTTGCACTCCAGTGTTATAAAACTTTCTGGCAGCTGGCTTATGGAGGATCCCTCCCCACTCCATTTATCTTCAGATATTTCCCCACAGATTCACAATTCCACACCTCCTACCTTGAGAAAAGCAATCGTTTTTCTGCTTGTAGAGTTCCAGATATATATATTCCAGGCTGAATTTGTGTGTGTTCAGAATGGTTTCATAGATATCCAGCTAAATTCAAGGGACCAGATAAAACGAGGTCCCCTATTCTGTTGCCATTTGCCTCCTTCCCCTAGAATGCCCACCTTTAAAAGTCTTGATAGTAATCTTTCTCAGATTTCTAAAACTCTTACAAATAATTTTAGTTAAATGAAAGTTTAAAAAAATCAACAGTTTTTAAAGAATATGGGTAGGGATATACCATAATTGATTAACCAACCCTAGAAGTTATTTCCAAATTTTCACTCCTTTAAACAATGCTGTGCTGAACATCTTCATGTACACATATTTGTACACTTGTTTAATTGTTTTCTTAGGAGTGGAACAAGAGATTCAAAAGGTATCCATTATTTATTGAATTTGTTAAGTTGTAATTTTACGAATCTATTTTGGAATAAATAGTATATGCACATTGTAGAATATCTACAAAGTAAAATAATAATAATAAATTAACATATGTTGTACCATTGTTCCCAGTTCATCTCCCCAGAGGCATCTGTTGTAACTTGTTTCTGGAATATCCTTCTAGAGCTATTCTATGCATAGGCAACACACATATAAGTACACACCCCTATTTTTAGTCACAAATGGCAGCGTACTAAACATGCTGTTCTGAACCTGCTTTTCCACTTAACAATTCATCTTGGAGCTCATTCCTCAACAATATATACATAGCTGTTTCCATTATAATACCTGGTATGCACATTTCAAAAGTTTATATACATTGGCAACATAACTTCCAAAATGTTTACACTCACAGTATGTGGGAATTTCTGAAAATGAGAGACGATATTGGCATTCTTACCCAGAAGATAAACTGAGAAGGTATAACCAGCCTGAATTATTCATCCATCCATAGAAATGGTGAAACAGGCAAGTGAGGAAAGCTGTATAATAAGGGATGTATATACAGTTCTGCCTAAACTGGAGGTGAACAGGGACATTCCATCTCTGATAATCACAGGCAAACTACTAAATGCCAGAGAGCACCCAGGATCTAGCTGGAGTTGAACATACTTCACAGAACAAACCAAACTCATGGCCAGCAAGCCCCAGGGCTATGGTCCAGGAAGGGGCAGGCTAAGCCACCAATCTTAAACTGTCAGGCTTACAATTCATTTCAAGAGAGGGAAAGTAGCTTCTTTCGGCCTTTAAATAAACAAAACAAGCAGTACAAGATGAGTTTACGATACACATTTTTCTTTGTCCCCTGAGTCACACTATACCGGTGACGCTCAGGGTTGACATACTGGTGAGTGATTAGATAGAATGCTTTTTGCAAATGCTGTACACCATTACTTTTCTCCTTTGAAAATAGATTTGGCTGGTCTGAAATTATTTCTGTTTAGGTCTTCAGCTGTACTCTAATAACCTCAGATTCACAAGGTGTAATGGAGAGAAGGTGGGACGTGTGGTTTTCCCTCCTCTGCCTTTCTCCAGCCCAACTTCCCTGTTGACGATGTCACAATTTCACCTGCCTTCAGTGACTTTCTCCTGTGGCCAATTTTCTCTGCTTATCCTTCTAACCATGACCTGTTCTCCCTTTAAAAAAAAATTATTAATTTATTATTTTAAGTAAGCTCTATGCCCAGCATGGGGCCTGAACTCAAGACCCCGAGATCAAGAGTCACATGCTCTTCCCACTGTGTCAGCCAAGTGCCCTGACCTACCCTCCCTTAATACACAGTATTTATCACACAGTTCTTAGAAAATTTGCAAATACCTGAGGATTTAATAAAAAGGAAAAATTTCCACCATTCTCCTTAATGTCATTTTGTAGCTTTTTCTTCTGTTGACGAGGTAAGTGCTTGACTTTCAAACAGAAGGTACAATTTGCAAAGATCCTTACAGTCATCCTGTAGGAAAAAAAAGTCAAGTCATAGTTTTAAAGGATTCTCAATGGAATATCACTCAGTCATCAAAAAGAATGAAATTTTGCCATTTGCAACGACATGGAGGGAACTAGAGGGTATTATGCTAAGCAAAATCAGTCAGAGAAAGACAAATACAATATGATTTCACTCATATATGGAATTTAAGAAACAAAAAGGAAGAACATTGGGGAAGGGAAGGAAAAATAAGATAAAAATGGGGGGCGGGGCAAACCATAAGAGACTTAAAAAAAAGATTTTATTTATTTATTTGAGAGAGAGGATCTCCAGCAGACTCCACGTGGAGCACAGAGCCCAGTGCAGGGCTCGATCCCAAGACCCCAAGATCATGACCTGAACCAAAACCAAGAATCAGATGCTTAACACCTTTTGTGTCCACACATACAGCTTGTCAACACACATTTCAGTTGGAGAAGTAGGAGAGAACAAGAGGCAGGATGGGACTTGCAGTGCATAGGAGACATGCGTAATTGTGTAGCCGTCAGGGGGTGGAAAAAAAAAAAAAGCTCACGCCTTGGGAGGGGGTCTGACAATCTGCATCTGCGTCTGCGTATGCAATGGCTCCTGGGAGCATTGCCTCCAGTGATATCTCAACCTCCTCAACGTCCTCAACCTCCTTGCCCTCCACAGTGGGGTCGTCCTGGGTGTCTGAGTCTGAAAAGCTAGTTGGTTCCCAAGCATAAGAGGAAAGTCCAACCCAAGAAGACACCATCATGACAGCCCCCAGGAAACTCAGTGAGGCCAAGGAGAAGGTCCCCAAGAAACCGAGAGGCAAAGAATGACCCTCCCAACCCAGGCGAGGTGAAAAGGGGAACCAGGAAGCTGCGAGAGGTGAGGACGGCTCCTCCCAAAGCAGGTGCAGCCAAGGAGAAGGCTCCCAAGAAAGGCGGCCCAACCAAAGACCAAGAGGCAAGAGCGAGTGAGGCCAGAAAGGCCTCCCAACAGCCAGACAAGGCCACATGGGCCCCTCCCAGTGCCACCGGGCCCAGTGGGAAGTCAAAGGTCAAAGGCAGAAGGAAGAGCCAGGGTTGTGAGGCCCACAGGAAAACAAAAGCTGGGAGTCGGAGTGCAAAACCCACGGTCCCCAAGGCCAAGAAGGGTACTGCTTCTCCAGCCAAAAAGAAGGAAAATCACGTCCCTAAGGAGGTCGTTGCCCATGCGGCCAAGGTGGGGCCCAAAGCCAAGGCCACTGCTCTTCCCAGGGCTGGTGGGTCTAAGATGGTGCCTGAACCCCTGGCCAGGAAGACAGAGGCCCCCAAGGGCCCAAGGAAGCTGGACTTGCCCACCAAGGCCTCATTGTCCAAACTGGCCAGTAGGAAGGCAGAGGCTGAAAGCTAGAGCTGGGGTGGAGACACGGAGATCTTGCTCGAGTTTTTATTCCCCAACATACCGTCACTCTATTTATTTCATTGTAATCTATTTATCAATAAAGGCTTTTTTCCCCTCAAAAAAAAAAAAAAAAAAAAGCCACCCAGGCACCCCAGCCATAAGAAACTCTTAACTATACGGAACAAACTGACAGTTGCTGGAGGGGAGGTGGGTGAGGAGATGGGGTGACTGAGTCATGGGCATTAAGGAGGGCACTTGATGTAAGGAGCACTGGGTGTTAGATGCAAATGATGAATCACTAAATTGTACCCCTGAAAGTAGTAATACAGTGTATGTTAATGAAACTGAATTTAAATAATAAATAAATAAACCACATTATAATAAAATTCTGGTGAGTCTGTGAAAAAAATAAAATAAAATAAAGGATGCTTTTTTCAGTGAATATAAATGACAGTGAATTCAAAATTGTTCTACATGCAAACTGTGGGAAGCTGGGCATTATTTTACAAAGACATACTGCAATCATTTTTAACAAAAATTGAACAGTGATCAAACTTGCAATAAGTATATTGGTTTTAGAATCATTTCTAGTTTTATGGCTGATACTATGGCACTCCAAAATACTTCGGTATAGGCTCATGCTATACATCTTAATGGAAATGTATAGATTTCAGTTACAGATCAAGTGTGAGGTTTAAGAACATAGAAGCCTTTATTTCTAAATTAAAAATAAATATTATGTGATAGTGAAACCACAGATTTTTATATATAATTCTATAAAATCAAAAAGACCCATTAGTCCCATTAGTTATGTGGGTTTCTGTTAAGGCATTCTAGAGAAAAAATTGATCAATTAGTAATAAAAATATACAACTTATGTTTAAGTGGAAACATATCTGTATTTTAATTTGATTTCTTTTATTGTCATACTTTCCCACATATAGAAAGGAATTACTTCTAAGAAAAATGGGCATATTTTGAATGGAAAGACATTTATAGGTATTCAACAATAAACTAATAAATGGTGAGATACTGGATTTAATTCACAGTAGCTATTTGTCAAATTTTAAAAACTGGAGTCATCTCTAATAGGTTCCCCCAAATAAGGTGGTGTTTCACAGAAAGCGGCTCCCACGTCTGACTGAGTGAGGCAAGTAGTTGTCAGGAACCTACAGGGCCCAGCTTCCTAACCACATGCCCAGAGTTCGTGTTCCTCCTTCAGGTCCCCCTGCCCCTGGAATGCCCAGTTCTCCCAGGCTGGAGTCCCTGTTCTAGTCTCCTTGCCTGAGCAATGGTGCCCATTCTTCAAGGCCCTGAAGGAAGTCTATATGAGGACCACCCCTAATTTAGGACAAAATGACCACTGCCTTCCCAATGTGTGTACCTCAGGCACCCCAGATTTGCCAAATCCACAACCTTGGCCTACCCCTGTTCTCCTCTTGGTAAGTGGCTGCTGGGTGTTGCTGGCTGCTCAAGCCACTGGATGCTACCTGTGATTTCTCCCCATCTTACCCCCTTTGGCCATCAGCATTTCCTTCTCACAGCAGATGCAATCAACACACTTTCCCCATCTCCTCTGTCACCCTGGCCCCCATCAGTGGAGACCTAACTTCCTCTCCCACTTCTGCTCCTCTCTGCCTCTAAGTTCCTCTACACTGTAGCTTGGGTAAACTTTTTTTTTTTTTTATGTTTCAAGTGAAATTCAAATTTCTTACCACGGTTCAAGGCCTGGCCTCTCTCCACAGCCTCCTCCTGCACCTCCCTCTCACTCTGCCCTTGTCATACTGGCTTTTTCTCCAGGTTGGCAAAACTCCAAGTTGGGTCCTTAGGGCCTTCACACATGCTGTGCCTTCCCCTGGGACACTTCTCCCTATCCCCACCCCACACTTAGGACCTGAAGTATCTGTTCAGTAAATGAACAAATTAGGGGTTCACATTTTTTTTTCTTATGATGTCTGGTTAAACTGAAGTCTCTTGATCTAACTCTGCCTTTCCATAGCATTAATACTATGTATTGTCTTTTACATTTGAATTGATTCATACTTACCAGGGTTTATAGATGAGAGAGATGCTGGGATGGAAACCATGAAAGGTATCACACTGTTATTTAGATTAATTGATCTATCTTGTTTTTAATTTCTGACAGTAAATAAACAAACAAACAAAACACAAAACACTAAAACTCTAATGAATCTTTAACAATTCAGGACAGTCTCTATGTAATGTACCCTGCCTATGTTGGACAAGGAAGGCTGAAGTGGGAATGGATACTCAGATCCACCTCTCTAGACCTGTCCTGGATGTGTTCTTAAGTCCTCTGACCTGGTCTTTTAAAAAATGTTTTGTTTTGTTTTGTTTTTAAGATTTTATTTATTTATTTGACAGAGAGAGCACAAGTAGTCAGAGCGGCAGGCAGAGGGAGAGGGAGAACAAGGCTCTCCGCTGAGCAGGGAGCCCGATGTGGGGCTCCATCCCAGGACGCTGGGATCATGACCTGAGCCATCCAGTCGGTGGCTCAGTCGGTTAAACATCTGCCTTCGGCTCAGGTCATGATCCTGGAGTCCCAGGATTGAGCCCGGCATCGGGCTCCCTGCTCAGCGCGGAGTCTGCTTCTCCCTCTGACCCTCCCCCCTCTCACGCTCTCTGTCTCCCATTCTCTCACTCTCAAATAAATAAATAAAATCTTAAAAAAAAATGTTTTCTAATAGAGAAGTCATTCATGCCCATCTTAGAAAATTTGGAAAATTCAGAACTGCATAACAGCAGCAAAATAATCTCAAAACCTAGAGGTCATGTTAACAATTTCTTTGGCCTTTTCTTCCAGGCCTTTTTTTCTGTGTGTATGTACTGTAATGGACTATATTATTATCAAAATTGAAATCACACCATATTCATAATATCTATCTTGCATTTTATGTTAGCATTTTGTCTTTAGCATTAAATCATTAATTATTCTTGGAAAACATTTTTAATAGAGGCTATCTTAGATATGTATCATAAATGAACTATTTCTATTGTTGGGCAATCAAATTACTTCTAAATTTTGGTATCAATAACAAAGCTATAGGTATGCCTCGGTAGCTCAGTTGGTTAAGCATCTGCCTTTGGCTCAGGTCGTGATCCCAGGTCCTGGGATCGAGTCCCACATCAGGGTCCTTGCTCAGTGGGGAGACTGCTTCTCCCTCTACCTGCTGCTCTCCCTGCTTGTGCTTGCTTGCGTGCTCTCTCTCTGTATGACAAATAAATAAATAAAATCTTAAAAAAAAAAACCCACAAAGCTATGGGGGTATCTGGGTAGCTCAACTGGTTATGTGTCTGACTCTTGGGCTTCAGGATCAGCTCAGTGGGGAGTCTGCTGAAGATTGTCTCTCCCTCTCCCTCTGTGCTCCCCCTCTTCTCTCAAATAAATAAATCTTTCAGAAAAAAAAGCTATGATGTACACTCTTACATATAAATCTTTGTTTGCAATTCCAATGATTGTCTTAGAAAACAGTCCTGAAATCCTAAACAATACTGAGTAAAAGAGCTTAAATAATTTTTATTCTTGTTAAATTATATTACTTTTCAGTTTTGCTTAAATTTCCTAGGAAAGTAATATGAATTTGTCTTTCTAAAAAATAACTTCTCTCCCAAAGTAGGTTAACCAGTATGAAGAAAAATAAAGAGCACCTACAGTGCTGGAAATGTTCTAAACTAGATTATGGTGATGATGCACAACTTATTAAAAATCTTTGAATCATACAATTAAAATGGGTGAATTTAATGGTATGTAAATTATATCTCAGTAAAGTGTTTTAAAAAAGCACAATCCCTCCATTGAGAAATTTTGAGATTTCTTTCAATATCTTTGATATTATTCTTTCCTCTATCAATATATTTTATAAATTATTTTAATAAAAATATGTTATTTGTGGATATTATTTATTGAATTTTATTGCCAGTTTCTTTCATCTAACTTTTAATGAGAATTTGCCCAATATCACTAAATAGTCTTTGAAAATATTCGTAGAGGCTATGTGTAATTTAACTCTTCCCCAAGTCATCAGATATTTGGTTACTGAAAATTGTTCATTATTCTAAATATACTTTGCGGAAAATGTTTTATTCATATATTTTTGGCCAAATCTCTGTCACTGTTTCCTTAGAATAGATGGTCAGAAGTGGAATTACTGAGTCAAACAGTGTAGATAATTTTTAGCCTTTATTTTGGTGGTAAAATGTACCTCACATAAAATTTACCACTTTAACCATTTTTAAGTCTATAGTTCAGTGGCATTGTTGTGAAGCCAAAGTATAAAGGAACATTTTAAACAACTCCCTGGCCCATTCTTAACAGCTGAGGCCCTGTAGGAGGTAGTGAAACTAACACTCAAATACTGTGAAATCTCAAGTCAGGCCTTGACTTCTGTCTTCCTACTGATTGTAGGAAGTGAAACTAACACTATGAAATTCTGTGAAATCTCAAGTCAGGCCTTGACTTCCGTCTTCCTCCAGACTGTATATGGAGTCTCTCTTAAATGTGTGGCCTCTCCTGGCTAGCAGCTTTCTTAACATCTGCCACCAGTCTCTCCCTCATTTCCAAGCTTCTCCTAAACAGTCAGCGTTCATTCATGTGGTCATCAGACCTTATTGTGTACGTATGAGATTTCGGAGTGTCTTCCAGCCATCAGGCCCTGTGTTATGCGCACAGGACAAGAACACACCTCCCCAGCTCCTGAGAAACTCCCTGAGCTACTCCTCACAAATTCCAGCTACTCTATCTGCAACATGCACATATGGAGAGTGAATTTCTCCTTTATCATAACACTGCACTTTATATATTTTTATGTTTACTGTTATTTTGCAATCCAGAATCAAAAGTTTGAACATTCAGCAGCGCCGTGTTACTCTGGACCAACTCAGTCCTCCAGCTGAGTCACTGGGCATTCCCCGCAGGAAGTATTTAACGGATTTCCAAGTTTTCAACTTTGATCTTCAACATGCACATTAAATTTTCTATCATGGTGTTTCTAATTTTGAGGTCATATTACATTCCCTGGTTATTCACCAAAATACTGCATTTTCTGGAAGAGTTTCCTTTTCCCAAACCTAACTTTAAGAATACCTCATTTGAAGAAGACAGGGTGTCTGCCTACTGGAAGTCAGAGAAAACAAAGGTAAGCGATCTGCTCACTTTCCCTGAGCCCAGGGCGCGCCCAGAGACCCGGCTCTGAGCACCCGCTCTCCTTGGCGGCCCCACCTGTGTCCTGTCACCTGGGCCCGCCACTCGCACGAGAACACGCCAACGCCCCCGACGGCGCGGGCTTCAGGAGCTCGCCTCCAGTGCCACAGCAACCAGCGCGGTCAAGACAACTACGCCATCACGGACAGCAGCGGCACAGAGCTGAGTCTCCCGCTCCGGCAGGGAGTCGACGTGGCCACCTCCTGGCCAGGACTACCCGGACCGCCGACTGGGCCCGGCCTGGGCCCCGCCTGGTGGTCCAGCCAGCGGCGCCCACGCACCTGCTAGGGGATCCCGCCCACTCCCGACGCTTGCTGTTCTGGCGCTGCAGGCTCGGGGCTCTCCTCGTGTCTGACGCTCCCGGCTCCCGGCGCTCCCCGCGCTCCCCTGCTACCAGAGCTCCCGCACCGACTGCTTCCGGATTCCGGGCTCCAAGCTCCCGGGGCTGACCTGAGGCGCGGCGCCGGCAAACAGTGTCTGTAAGAGCGGAAGCCCGCCCAAGCCTGCCTCCAGAGGCCGCGCGCTGTGGCCCACACCGAGCGCTGCGTGGCGGAGTTTTGAGGGGCTGCTCCGGGATTAGGCGTTGGGCTCGGGTAGGGTTTCTCTTCCTGGATCAGACTGAGGATTCAGGATTTTTTTTTTTTTTAAGATTTTATTTATTTGAGGGGCGCCTGGGTGGCTCAGTCGTTAAGCGGCTGCCTTCGGCTCAGGTCACGATCCCAGCATCGTGGGATCGAACCCCGACTCGGGCTCCCTGCTCGGCGGGGAGCCTGCTTCTCGCTCTCCCACTGCCTGCTGCTCCCCCTGCTTGTGTTCTCTCTCTCTCTGTCAAATAAATAAATAAAATCTTAAAAAAAAGATTTTATTTGAGAGAGAGAGCACAAGCAGGGGGAGGGACAGAGGGAGAGAATCCTTAAGCCGACTCCCTCCTGAGCGTGGAGCCCACGGGGGCTTGATGCGAGCTCAGTCCCAGGACCCTGAGATCATGACCTGAGTCAAAGTCAGAGGCTTAACCTACCGAGCCACCCAGGCGCCCCAAGTGTTCAGGATTTTTTCAGTTCCATCTTTCAGGCAGGATTTGGCCAATGAGGTTAACTCCAAAGTTGGAGTTTGGTAAAAGTGGGTGGATGGTGCTGCCATTTAACTGAGAAGTGAGAGTAATTCCCGGAAGCAAGTAAGAAGCAAATTTCGGGAAGGTTTGAGAATGGAGAAGCGGGAGGTTAATATAATGAATTTAGTTTAGGACTTCCTGAATTTGAAGCTTGTTAGGTAGTGTTCTCAAGTAGTTATAAATATAGATCTGCCATTCCAGAGACGTGGGGGCTGAGATTCATTGAGTGGGGGGAGAATAATAGGAAACAATAAAATTCCCCAGATACTGAATTAAATGAGAATAGAAGAGATGTAGAGAGGGTATGGATTTGAATTCTGACTCTACTAAGGGATTACTAAGGGATTGTAGACAAGGTACTTTACTGGGGCCCCTGTTTCATCATTACCTTTTGGATGGTGTAAGAATCAACTTAGGTGACTTCAGCAAAAATGGTATAGTAGGGAGGCCCAGGGTCCATCCTTTCCCAAAAACATTTTTAAAACCTGGCAAAAACTGTCAGAAACGACCTTATCAGAACGCAGAAGATAGTTAAAGGTTTACAGCAAACAAGCAAATGTGCAACCAGGAAAAAGGCCACTGAAACAAGGCAGGAGATGTTTACATGTTTTCACTTATTCTAGCTTCATTACCTTTGCCAGCCCTCATTCGCAGCTTGGATAATCTGGCTCTGGAGGGAGCAGAGACTTTGTCTTAAGGAATTATGTTTGTTTTGACCTGTGTGGGGGTTCTGTGAGGGACTGATACTATGGGCTTACCTTTGTTTTCCCTAACTCAAATTTTCTCAGGGCAGAAAAACAGCTACTTAGGGAATGTAATGTTCAAAAACAGTGAAAGGCAAATGAACCAACTCCTGCTTGGGGGAACAAAACCCAAAAAACAGTTGGGGCAAAGGACAGGCTGAAGGACTAGGAGGAAAAGCATGAGAAGAAAAGCCAGGAGTGAGATTTTTTGGAGGAATAAGAGCTTTGGAAAACTCCTGTGTATATGGGGACATCTAGAAAGCATCACACGTGCCCAGGACTCATGCTCAGAAAAGACTTGAGAACACATAAGATTATAACTCTGGCTGATCTTTAGGCTGTTGAAGCTGATGAGAGAGCAAAAGGCAAGCTGAGGGCAAAACAGGAGCTGACACCCCACGTTTAACATTGCTTAGGCACTGGTGACTGCCTAAGAAAAAAGGCAGGAGAGAAACAAATGGTCAACTGATAAATATCACAGTCATACAGTACATGAAACTCCACTATAATTTTTAACTGTCTTAATGATTTACAGGAAAAACACAATCCTAATAATAGACCTCCAGGAACCTATAGACTCAATTTCCTGGAGCCCTAATGACACCTTCACCTCCTTAGGTTAGAAAACCCTATATAATCAGTCACTCCTTGCAATCACAGTACAGCTTTTTCTGCCCATGGGTCTGTCCCTATGCTCTAATTAAAACACCTTTTTGCACCATAAAATGTCTCAAGAATTCTTTCTTCACTGTTGCACTTGACAATCCCGCATCAAACGCAAAATAAACAAACCTTTTAGAATTTCTTTAAAAAAAGAGAGAGAGTTTTATTTGAGCCCAAGTGAGGACAGCTGCCCCAGATACACAATCTTCACAAAGAAGAGAGTGCTCTGGAGAAAGAATGTTTAATACAGGGTTATATATGTTTTTTGTTGTTGTTGTTGTTGTTGTTACACCAAGATTATAAATCATCATGAGAAAGGACATTCCAGAAAATTACAAACTTTATCTTATGCTTTTGGTAAGTGCAATCCTGTGGGCTTTGGAGGTATGGGAATAGACTTTAGGGAGATTTTTACTTTTTTAGTTGAAAATTTTTTTTAGATTATTTGCTAACAAAGCAGTTGTACAATGTGTGCTGGGGCAGAAATAGGGCCTCTGCCTTGAAGTTTGGTTAAGTCATTCTGATCTTGGTAAAAATTAAAGTGTGGCTTCCCTGGGAGCCCAGGAGCAGGGCCCACAAATATTAAAAGTTGAAACTTTCCTTTGTCAAGGCTCAGCACAAGCAGGAACTGGAGGCAGAGTTATTTTTTTTTTTAAGATTTAATTTATTTATTTGAGAGAGAGAGAGACAGAGGAGGAACACAAGCAGAATAACTGTCTCAACAAACAGAGAATATTAATAAAGAGACAAAAATGATAAGAAACCAAATAGAAATTTTGGGAGTTGAAAAATATAATAACTGAAATGAAAAATTCACTAGAGGTGCTTAGCCACAGATTTGAAGAGGCAGAAAAAAGAATGAGAACACGTAGAGATAGGGCCACTGAAATGATCAAGTCTGGAGGAACAGAAGGAGAAAAGAATGAAGAAAAATGAACAGAGAGAGCCTCAGGGAACTGTGGGACATCATCAAGAATACCAACATATGCATAATGGGAGATCCAGAAAGAGATGAGAGAAATAAAGGGGCAGAAATTTGAGGAAATAATGGTCAAAAACTCCCCAGATTTGGTAAAAGATTAGAAGCAGCACATCAAAGAAGCTCCAAGTAGGAAAACTCAAAGAGAGCCACACCGAGACACTTTATAATCAAATTGCTAAAAGACAAAGACTAGAGCAATTTGTCCCATTCAAGGGATTATTATTAAGATCAATAGCCAATTTCTCAGCAGAAACCATGGAGGCCGGAAGGATAATATATCCTGAACTGAAAGGGGGGAAAAATGGCAACCAAGAATTCTATACCTATCAAAACTATCATCCAAAAAAATGAAGGAGGATTAAAGATATTTCCAGATAAATGAAACTTGAAAGAGTTCATTACTAGTTGGTCTGTTCTACTGGAAATGCTAAAGGGAGTCTTTTATTTTGAAATGAAATAACACTAGACAGTAAAGTGAAGCCAAATAAAGAAATAAAAAACACTGGTAGAGGTAACTACATAGGTAAATATAGAAGCCAATAGTATTATACTTTTAGTTTGTAACTCCTCTTTTTTCCTATATGAAATTAAATAGACAACACATAAAACAATAATTATAAAACTATGTTAATGGGCTTACAATTTATAAAGATGTAATTTGTGACAATAATACACAGAAAAGGGGGAGGGATGGAGATATATAGGAGCATAGTTTATACTATTGAATCTAAGTTGGTTTTAATTCAAACCAGGTTGTTTTTAAGTTTAATATGTTAATTGTAACCCTAGAGGTAATCACAAAGAAAATAAATTAAAAATATACATAAAAGGTAATGGAAAGGAAATCAAAATGGTATTTAAAAAAAACAACTAAACACAAAAGAAGACAATAATGGAGAAACTGAGGAACAAAAAAGAAGACATAATAGCAAAATGGCAGAAGTTCATCATTAGAAGTAACTGCTTCAACTCTTCAAATAGAAGGAAGAGATTGGCAGAACGAATGCATTAAAAGAAAAACAAAAGCAAAAACCCTCCATTCATATTTGTCTACAAGAAATTGACTTTGGATCCAAAGACATAAATAGCTTGAAAGTGAAAGAATGGAGAAAAGACATTCCATGCAAAAAGTAACCAAAATATAGCAGGGAAGTCTATACTAAGACAAAATAAATTTTAAGTCAAATATTGTTACAAGAGACAAATGAGGATATTATATATTAATAAGAGTCAATACATCAAGAAGATAGAAAAATAGGGGCATCTGGGTGGCTCAGTTGGTTAAGCATCCAACTCTCGATTTCAGCTCAGGTCATGATCTCAGAGTCCTGAGATCAAGCCCTGCATCAGGCTCCTCACTCAGCAGGGAATAGACTTGAGATTCTCTCTCTCCTTCTCCCTCTGCCCCTCCCCTTGCTCTCTCTAAAATAAATAAATCTTTTTTTTAAAAGAACATTTATTATTATATATACACATCGAACAGAGCCCCAAAATATCTGAAGCAAACATTGACAGAATTGAAGGGGGATATAAGATAGTTCTACAATAATAGCTGGAGACTTCAATACCCAATTTCAATTTTTTTTTTTTTACTTCATTTTTGAGAGAGAGTGAGAGCGAAAGAGATCACAGAAGAAGAGGGAGAAGCAGACTCGCCGCTGAGCAGGGAGCCGATGTGGGGGTCTCGATCCCAGGACCCTGAGATCATGACCTGAGCTGAAGGCAGACACTTAACCTACTGAGCCACCCTAGCGCACCGATGGGGGGGTGATTAATAAAGAAATAGATACCATAAACCAATAAGTTCTAAAAGACAAATATAGAACATACACTAATCACATAATATTCTTTTAAATGAACATGAAACTACTCTTAAACCATATGTTATGTCACAAATTTTCAGTAAATTTAAATAATTGAAATTATACAAAGTACTTTCTCTGACATCAGTGGAATGAAGCTAGAAATCTGTGGCAGAGAAAAACTGGAAAAATAGCAAATATGTGGAAATTAAACAAAACACACTTAAATTATGGGTCAAAGAAAAAATCAAGGGTAATTAGAAAATACTTTGAGATGAATTAAAATAAAAACACATCATACCAAAACTTAGGGGATGCAGAGAAAGTGTTCAGAGGAAATATATAGCTGTAAATGCCTATATTAAAAAAGAAGGAAGATCCCAAATTAACAACCCAAATTACATTCTAAAGAACAAGAAAAAGAATAAATTAAACCTAAAGCCAGCAGGAGGAAATAATAATGATTAGAGCAAAGGTATATGAAATAGTGAATAGAAAAATAGAATAAAATAAAAAAATTGGCTTTGGAAAAGATCAATAAAACTGACAAAATTTTAGATAGATGGACAAAGAAAAAAGAGGGAAGGCTCAAATTACTAAAATCAGAAATGTAAATGGGGGCATTATTACTGACCTTATAAGGATTATAAGAGACTATGAACAATTGTACATCAACCAATTAGATAACATAGATGAAATGGAGAAATTCCTTAAAAACACACAAACACCACCACTTGCTTAAGAAAAAATACAAAATATAAACAGATATATTGATTGAATTAGTAATTAAATACCACCTAACGAAGAAAAGCCCAGAATCAGCTGGCTTTAGTGGTGAATTCTATCAAACATTCAAGGAAGAATGTGCCTGACACAAAAGAACTACTCAATATTTTGGATATGGATATTAGGATATGCAAACTGGTAATTTTCATAATTGCGGAAAGTAAATGGGCTGGTTTAAAAATGTATAAGAAAAGCAGGGGCGCCTGGGTGCCTCAGTCCATTAAGCAGCTCTTTATTTCAGCTCAGATCATGATCTCGGGGTACTGGGATCAAGCCCCACCTTGCGCTCTGCACTCAGCGGGCAGTCTGTTTGAGCATTTTTTCTCTCCCTTTGCCCCTCTCCCTGCTCGAGTGTGCTTTCTCTCTCAAATAAATAAATACAGCTTTTTCTTTTTTAAGATTTTCTTTATTTGAGAGAGAAAATGAACCGGGGAGGGGGAGGGGCAGAGGGAGAAGGAGAAGCAGACTCCCCAGTGAGCAGGGAGCCCAATGATGCAGGGCTTGATCCCAGGATCCCGAGACCACACCTGAGCCAAAGTCAGAGGTTCAACTGACTGAGCCACCCAGGCACCCTGATAAATAAATCTTTTTAAAAAATGTGTAATAAAAACCTAGAGAATGCTTTGAAAACCATCAGGCAATTACATAAAAATCTCAATTATTATTTTGAAGAAGAGGGTAACAGTACAGGTGTGACAAGTGTGATTGTGTTGCTCTGCTGTGATCATAGCAATGATTCAGGCTAGAATTCTCCTTTACTGTGTATTCAACATTATTGCTCAGACATTCTAGAATGTAGTGGATGTGATAACCCCTTTGTTATTTAGACTAACAGGTTTCCATGATATTTTGCTGCAAGTCCAATGCACCAGGAATAGTTACTGTGATAAAATTCTAGAAATCTGAGTTTGGGGCCTTGGTGAGGAACCCCTTCTCTTCCCCACAGGTAAAGTGGGCTGTGGGTTTTCTTGCTTTTGCCTAGAGACTGGGTACTTGAATCTCTCAGTGTTATCTCCTTATCCTGCTAGAGTCATCCTTTCTAGCCTGGATGATACCGGCATGGGGATCATTCCTTGACCAGGCCTACAACAGTCTTCCCTTGACAGAGTAGTCACTGACTACCACCTGCCCAATAGTGAAAAGTTTTCAACTTTCTGAACATCTTTCATCGCCAGAACAACTATGTTAAAATAATATTATTACCAAATAACTTGATAATATGGTATTATTTTGTATCTTACAAAACCATTTGAAATGACCTGTAGAGCTGGGCTTTGGTAGACAAAGTGAGTTCATCAACAGATGAAGTCATGACAAGAATGAAAGCACCTTGATGAATATGTTTATGGTACAGATTATGGTGATGGTTTCATGGGTTTATACTTATCTCCAAAACTCATCAAGTTATATACATTAACTATGTATAGCTTTTTGCATGTCAATCATATCTCAATAAAGTGGTTTTTTAAAAAGTGAAAACACCTCCTGTTCATTAAATTTTTACTACAAGGCAGGTGTTATGCTAAGTTTTTATATATATTCTTTAATCTTGACGATTCTATGAGGTAGGTATTGTTATCCCCATTTTGCAAATGAGAAGACTGAGTGTCTGAGAAGTTGAGTGCTAAAGACTACAAAGCGCTTTGTAAGTCATCAAGGTAGGAGATGATCTCAGGAATGCCTGACTCCAAAGCAGGGGCTCTTAACCATTATACTATAGTGCCCTCCTGCCTCCTATGATGGCATAAAGAATTGTATCAGAATGGATAATTTGTGGTTGAAACCCCTGGATGGGTACTCTTAGTCTAATTTTTCTCCATAGTAATATTTGAAGATGCAACAGGATAGGAGCAGCTGATGAGGTTGAATCTTTCATTGTCTGGCAGAATAGAAGCTGGAAGTTCCTCCTTTCTACCTCTTCCACCTTGTGATGGATTTTGAGGACCTTTCAAATTTAGTGGGCAGTTTTGAGAATTACCTGGGCTACAGGTGAACACTTATATATTAGAACTTTAATTTAACAACTGGATAAGACTTGAGTGTGGTAAAAGACCCATTTGTCCAACCAACAAGCAATATGGTACTCCATACTACATTAGAATAAAAATACAGTAATAAAACACAGGCACAAAATTTGAGAATATTGTAACTATCTGATAACACAACATTTTAAGAGACATGATGAAAGTTTTAGGCATGCTTTTTTAAGCCAAAGGACCATTAGAAATGAAGAAGAGCGTCTGGATCTTCATAAGGCATCTTAAATAGTTGTGTGATCTCGAAAGTCTTGGGCTTTGGTTTCCTCATCTAAAAACAAAAACAAAAACAAAAAAACCCAAATCCAAAACCTTGCTTTAGGGAGAGTCTATTTTTGAAGTAGGTAGCAAAACAATTTTGGGTGGCCAAATCTCTGTGAAAGTGTTTTTTAATTATCTTTAACCAGTGGTAGTTTATTTCAGCGATTACACTGGTCGTTATAAATGGCACTATCTGATTTTTTTTTTTACAAATTTCCCTTGGCTTACTGGTAGTTAAACAGACACGAAAACCGGGTATGTTGCGGTGCAGTGTTCTCCAGCTACATATTCCTCTGTGGTGGCAATTAAGAAAAACATTTCCTGAATTTTGCACTTTCAGTGCTTAAAGAGTTTTCACATCTAATGGACATGCACAGCCAAACCATGTATTTATTGGCTATATGAGAAATGATGAGCGATGACTATTTTGGGAGTGAATTCTCACCCGGTTACTTTTGCCTGAAGAGTACCTGTGAGCACTGTCACACTCAGCCAAATCCAAAAACGAAGTAGACCCACATGAAGCAAAAAGCCCCTGCCCTGCCCCCATCACCCCTAAAAGCGTCCGTCTGTACATTGTTAGCTCCGAGTCCCCTACTTTTCACTGAACACGTTGATTTCTCGCAAACGCGCTCTCCGTAGTTTTCAAGGCGGGCCGGGAGTGGCGGGCGGTTCGGTCTGTCACGGAAGTTCGCTCTAGGAACGGTTTTTTTCCCTCCCGCCCCGCCGCCCGCCTACTCCAACCACTAGCCCGCGGCCCAGGAGGAAGACGCCTTAGGTAACGTCCGCCCCTGCGATCCTGCTGGGAATGGTAGTTTGCGTGGCCCCCCATTGCCCGCGCACAAGTGCAGAAGGGGTGGCCGGTGGAAACTACATTTCCCAGGAGCCCTCGGATCAGGGGCGGAGCCGTCCTTGGGGGCGGGGCCCCAACCGGAGGCGGTGATTGTGGCGCCTCATTCATAAATGCCGCGACGATTCTTGGTGTGGTTTGAGTGGACTGAAAGGCCAGGGGACGGCGGAGCGGTAATTTGTGGGTGAAAGGAGCGGGGGAGCTGGTGTGTTTGCCGCCCTGCATCTAAGAGTGTCGGCGGGGCGTGGGAGGGACCCTCTCCGGGCCTTCGGGCTGGCTCGGCGGGGCGCGGAGGGAGCCGGACTCCGAGCAACCCTGCGGCGGAGGCCAACATCAGTTCTGTGGACGTTCCTGCTTCACGCTATTTTGTGGGGAGCCTGCCTTTCAAGGACGCTCACCGCCTGTGGTTTTGGCTGTACTTCAATACGCTGTTTAGAAGCGCAGGGGTCACAGTCGGTTCGAAAAGAAAGTGTAAAGTGGCATTGCTTTCTGTCCTTAAGGGCCGATCATCATGGATGATCATCAGTCAAGAGCTGTTTTTTAAAGCTTTCCTGTGGATTCGTGGTTTTCAAGAACATGTATTTTGGGAGACTGATAAATCATCTCCCAAATCAACTATTTATACGGTCGGAGGGTGACTTTGAATTAACTGTGTGTGTCCACTTTTTCCCGTCAGGATGCAGAGAATTTATTCCCCCAAACTGCTTCAGGAATGTTTACATAGCACTCTCTGGAGGTTTCGGGGCTGTGAATTTGTTTCAAACAGATTTTGATAACTAAAAAATCGTAGTCCACATACTAATCCTTTCTAGACATTTTGCTATATATATGTTCCCTTTAGTTTGCCTGAGTATTAATGATAAATAGCAGATTAAGGTGAAACTTTTTATTCTTCATACTGACAGTAAATACACTGAGGATCATATTCATGAAATTGAAATGAAGGAATAGAGGTGTTTAAGTGTGGTTTGTTTTTTAAAGATTTTATTTATTTTGACAGAGGGAGAGAGAGAGACAGCGAGAGAGGGAACACAAGCAGAGGTAGTGGGAGAGGGAGAAGCAGGCTTCCCGCTGAGCGGGGAGCCCGATGTGGGGTTCGATCCCAGGACTCTGGGATCATGACCTGGGATCATGACCTGAGCCAAAGGCAGACGCTTAACGACTGAGCCACCCAGGCGCTCCTAAGTGTGGTTTGTTTTAAGGTGTTTAAGATGCACAAGGGCACTCGTCAGTCTAGTAGGGAACTTTTCTAGTTTTTGATGTTACAAAATAACCTTGTAGCTTGTCTCTTTTCTAAATTTGGATTTCAAATTTTCTTGCTAAAGTCTTTGAAATTTAACATAGATTACTTGGTTGATTTTGATGAAAAGCTGTTACCTTTTAGATAGGCTTTCAACTAAAAAATAGAATTAGTTTGCTTAGAACAGATTTTTAAAAATTACTCAGGAATAACAGATATTCAGTAAACTGCCCTAATCTTAAGTGTACTACCCAAATGTATACACCGGTGTAATCACCACCAGGTAAAGATAATAATACTCCCTATCAACCCTGAAGGCAGAAGCCTCTTCTCAGTCAGTGTCAACCCCAGCTACCTAGATAACCATGGGACTGACTTCTGTACTTATAAATTTATTTTGCCTATTCTTGAACTTCATATTAAATGGAAAACTATGAATTTGTTGAGACTTGGACTCAACATTACTCATCCATGTTGTTTGTAGAAGCAGTTTTTTAAAATATGTGAATAGCTGTGGTTCTCAAACTGTGATATCAGTGAGAAAAATCACACTATCACTTTGGTCTTTGCTTATTGAATAGTTTGCAAGCATCCCTTTTGTCCTATATTTCTTTGAACAGTTCTACAAACTGGTGATTCATAGTATTTGTATATATGTTTTAACGACTGTACCCATGACACTGTTTCAGGATTCTGCTTCAGAAAATGGAGCACAAGTATTTTCAGTGTATGTCATTACACTCAGTAAAGCAACAAGGGAAACAGCAGTCTCTTGTTTTAAAATTCCATTAAATCCGGTTTTAATAAAATGACATCTGTCTTTCAGTTCTTCAGTCACAGTAGCTACTTTCTTTTTTTTTTTTAAAGATTTATTTATTTTGAGAGAGTGAGAATGAGAGAGAGAGAGAGTACATGAGAGGTGGGAGGATTAGAGGGAGAAGCAGGCTCCTCGCCGATCAGGGAGCCCAATGTGGGACTCGATCCCGGGACTCCAGGATCATGACCTGAGCTGAAAGCAGTTGCTTAACCAACAGTAGCTACTTTCAAGTGCTAAATAGCCATATGTGACTAGTGGCTACCATACTGGACAGCAAGTTCTAGGTAATTGTACTTTTTTGTCTTTATGTCTTATTTATTTTGTCTTTATTTCTTATATTTCTTTATTTCTTTGCATTTTGCCTTTGTCAGTTTAACAGTATATCTTGGATATATTCAGGACTCAAGTGTCAGTACTTAATAAGCTTACTTGATTCTCTGTAAGCTTTGCATAATGTGAATACTACAATTAGCTGGTCCTCCCTTAATAGACATTTAAGACCTTAATCTCAGTTTATTACAAATGTTGCGAACTTGTGCCAGTATAGCACAAAATGCCTAGATATGAAATTGCTGAGTCAAAGTTTGTGTGCATTTACAGTTTGGATCGATATTGTCAAATTGCCCTTCAAAAGGTTTTACCAGTTTACATTCCCAAGTAACACTTTTTGAAGAGTTCTTTTTCACATTGGGGTTTAGTAATTTTTAGTTTTTGCCAACCTGGTATGTGAAAGATGGTATGTTATTACTATTTTAATTTCTATTCATTTGAGTGATGATGGACATTTTTTAATGTATGGGCATCTATATTTCCTTTTCTGCTTATATCTTTTTTTTTTTCAGACACTAGGTACAAAGCTAAATACATGTTTGCCGCCAGATTGCCATTTTTCATTTCCCTTTGGGGATATCTATCTAATTTATCTATCTGTCTTTTTTTTTTTTAAGATTTTATTTATTTATTTGAGAGAGAGAGAATGAGAGACAGAGAGTATGAGAGGGAGGAGGGTCAGAGGGAGAAGCAGACTCCCCGCTGAGCAGGGAGCCCGATGCGGGACTCCAGGATCATGACCTGAGCCGAAGGCAGTTGCTTAACCAACTGAGCCACGCAGGCGCCCTATCTGTCTTAAAGTATAGAATTGTATCTGAAAAATAGTGTGACATGTCATTTCACTTTGGTACTAGATTTTCTCGTTTCTCCCCTCAAGGACAATGTGCTATAGTAATTCTCTCCTTTCTCCATCCTCATCAGCCTACAGACATGCTTTTATTTCTCCTGTCTTAAAAAATCTTTCTTTGCCGGGCTTCCCTGCACAGCTACTGTCCTATTTATTTCCTTCCCTTTATAACAAAACTGGAAAGAGTTAGCTGTCCTCAATTTTCCCTTCTTTCATGTATTACCTCCATTCAAGCTTTTGCAGCCTTCCTGTTCCCCCAAGTTGCTCTTATTGAAGTTATCATGACCTTTACTTTGCTTAATCCCAAGGTCATTTCTCAGTTCTCCTCACCCTTCATCTGTTAAAAGCTTGTAACACATCTCTTTCTTCCTTGAAACACTTTTTTCACTTGGCCTCAAGGACTTACTTTCTACATCTTCTATTTTTTGTCTACCCTTAGTCACTTAGTGATCTCACCCAGTGTGAAGGCTTTAAATATCAACCATATGCTAAGGATACTCACATTTATGCTTGACAGCTTTGGCCTCATCCATGAATCCCATTCTGTGTGTCCAGCTGTGTATATGATAATGACTAGAATGTCTGTTAGGCATCTTAAAATGTTTGAAATTCAGGATGGCTCCCTGCTCAGTGGGGAGTCAACCTCTCCCTCTCCCTCTGCCCCTTCCCTCTGCTTGCTCCCTACCCAATAATAAAATCTTAAAAAAAAAAAGCCTAAAAAAATGTTTAAAATTCAACTCTTGATCTCTCATTCCCCCAAACCTGTTTCATCCCCAGTTTTCCCCATTTCAGTTAATGGCAACACTTCTTCCAGTTGCTCAGCCAGAAAATTTTAAGGAATGAAGGGGAGGACCCTGGTGACCTCTGGAGATTTTGTAGACAATAAAGGAGTCGTTGTAGGTAATATAGTGAAATCATACGAGATTAAGAATTTGGTGGTTTTTACAGTGGAGGAAGGGAGAATCATCTAGAAGCCAAAAAGGACAATAAGGAAAATACATATTCTACTTCCAGGCCTAGTGGTACAGAGTATGGGCTCTATAGGAAGAAGTGTTCTCAGGAAGGTGAGAGATGAGAGCAAGGATAATAGGAGATTTTGCTAGTGATGGACACTGGGGCTGTGTGGCCATTGGAGATGGAATAAGGCATGTGCATGGACATCAGAGTGTTAGAGATAAAGGGTGGCTTAGGAGCCAGGTCCTCCTCATGGTGACTGATGTAAATAAGTCTAAACACATAACGAGATTAATCCCAGAGAATTCAAGATAGATAGTGGTGATGGGACTGTAAGAATTGGTGGGGGGCATCCTGCAAGTGAAGGTTTTCGATATGAAGGCTGGGTCTTACTCATAACTGCATTACTCGCTCCTTGACCTCCACTAGGGCCTTGAGTTTATCTCCTAAAGGAGGACTCCTTGTCTACCTTCTCTAAACTTGCAAATCTCCTTCCCCCACGTCGCTTTTATTTTTCTTCTTAGCATTTATTACTCTATTAGCATTTATTACTGTAGCATTTATTACTGTATAACATACTGTATAATTTACTTTTATATGCATGTATTTTCTTCACTAGACTCTTGACTTACTAACTGCTGTATGCCCAATGACTAAAATAATATCTGGCACAGAGTAAGAACTCAATAAATGTTAGTTGAGTGAAATCAGTCATACAGCTTATCTTCTGTGTGATGTGTATGGTGACTGAATTACACTAGGAATTTGGTTATTTTAGAGTATGATTCTACAAAGTAGCTGTCCTATTGTATAAACTAATGTAATTTTGTTGTTGAACATCAAATGAACTATAATACTGAATTTATTTTAAGTATTTTTAATACTGAATTTATTTTAAATAATAGAATCTTAGTTCTGATTTAATTTTAACTTAATTTTAGCAAGCATTTATCAAGTTTCTCCTTCTGCCAGGAATGGATGGTGCTAGGCATGGATGAATATACAGGTGACTGTATCTTCAAGGAACTCACAGCTTGGTAGATTATGAACACAAAGGCAGAGTACCACTAATATTGAGATGAATGTCAAAATAGTGATATCAGAGACCTCTAAAAATACAGATGAGGGTGGGCAAGAGGCTAGAAGGGGGTTGAGGGAATAAGGGAAAGTGAGAAACAGTGCCAGTGAAGCCATGGGGGCGGTGGTGACTCTTGTTCTGTAACTAGGGAGAACATGGGTTCCCCAGTTGGGCAAAGAAGCCATGTTGGAGTAGGGCCAGAAGCATGAAAGTGTTTAATATGGGTAACATTTGATAGTTATAGTAATCGAATAACTTAGAAGGTGTTTTAGCTCCTAGAGTTTTAGGTCCACTGATTGATCACTTGTATAAAATCCTCAGTAATGAAATGATTAGATCAAAAGGGAACTTATGTTTTTGATTCACTCAATTTGGATGTTTTTAAGACTTAAAAGAAACCACATAGCTTAATGCCTAACTGCTTTGCTGGTTGAAGTCTTTTGTATTGAAATATTCAGCAGGGGCGCCTGGGTGGCTCAGACGGTTGAGCGTCTGCCTTCGGCTCGGGTCGTGGTCCCGGGGTCCTGGGATCGAGCCCCGCGTCAGACTCCTTGCTGAGTGGGGAGCCCGCTTCTCCCTCTCCCTCTTCCTGCCACTCTCCCTGCTTGTACTTTCTCTGTCTCATAAAAATAATAATAATAATAATAAAATTAAAAAAAATATTGTGTAGATTTTTGTGCTGGTTTGAGTTTTGGGTAGAATAGCTTTAACCAATGGTTTTTGTTGGCATCTTCTTTCTACAGGTTTTGGAAATTAGTAGCTCTTCTAACTTTTACATTATTTAAATATAATATTATCATTGGACTAAAATGTTCCTGATGCCAACCTCTTCCGAGTTAAACAGTGGACAGAGCTTCTTAACCCAGTGGATGACCAATCCTTCTCGGGCTGGGGTCATATTAAATCGTGGATTTCCTATTTTGGAAGCAGATGAAGAGAAGCGAGGAAATGTGAACATTTCTACCAGCTTTCCTGTTAAAGCCACACATTTTTCAAATAGCTTCAGCTTTATAAGTGAAGAAGATTCACTTCATGAAGAACAGAAGTTGGAGTCTAATAGCCCTTATAAACTACAATCAGATAAATCTGAAACACATACAGTGTTTCCTTTAACTAAAGAAGGACCACAGATAGTGGCATGTCAAGATGCTCCTGGACACTGGGAAGACAACAAAAATGACTTTATCTCAGATCTTTCCAGTGAATGCAAAGAAGTGGCTTATAAAGACCCACTCTTTAAAAAGCTTGAACAGGTACAACAGGATTTGGCCTAATATGTATTTGCTTTATTGCGAGTTTCTGTTGATGCTGAAAAGTCACCTGTTCAGGGCCTCTTGTTTCTTCCCCTTTACTGTGAAATCCTCAAAACGCCAAATTTTGCCTTTTGTCTAATATGAAACATTAACGCAGGTTTGGTATGTAAGATATAACACGAGGTAACAATGTCTTTAAGTTTCTGTTTCACTTGGTAAAAACTAAATTGAAATGGTTGATCAAATATTAGAGGGAAAAAGTTGATCAGAAATGTACTGATACCTATCCTGTTTTAAGAATCCAAGGATTCGTGTGACTTTTTCTGTTTCTTTGGGATAGTCGATACGGTTTCCTTCATAAAAAAATAGGATTTTGGAGTTTTGGTGGCAGATGTAGTTACTTAGGAATCTCTCTTTGAAACTCTTTATTAGAGGTGATATGGAATGAGAGATGAAAGGCATTAAGATAAATATAAGGAGCAAAGATCCATAAAGAAATGTAAAGTTAGTTTAATCAAATTAATTTTATGTTTAAAAAGCTGAAAGAAGTACAACAGAAGAAGCAGGAAGAGCTGAAGCGACAGCAGTTAGAGCAACTACAAAGACTCATGGAAGAACAAGAAAAGCTGCTTACGATGGTGTCTGGGCAACACACACTCCCAGGTATTTTTCTGCTTACACAGAGACTTCAGTTAGTACAACAGTGGACAGTTACATATATTTCTCACCTTAAGTTGTCTGACAGGTTATTTCTACCATTTCTCTATCACATGTTGTAAACTCCAGTTTCATTAGGGGCCTTGCAGAGAACTGTGAAGTGGTAGTAGCGTTACATAATTGGGCCAAGTGGGAGCTGTGCCATTCTGGAGCATGTGTGCCCTGCTTAAAGTCATTCATATTTATTTATAATAAAATTTAGAAAAGGTGTAGCAGAATAAAAGGTCTAGAGCCAAATATGGCCCAGGGCTACTGGCTTACAGTCTCTGCCTGAAGAATAAAAAACTGCTCAGGGTCATAACGGTAAATATGTGTAGAAGCCATTCTGCTCAGCAAAAGAACCATACCAAAAACGTTTTCTGTGATGGTAGATGACAGAATTCTTTTGTTGTATGCTGAATCAGTTAAAAGAAAGAATGATGTACTTAGCAGGAGAAAATAAACCTGTTAAAATGTGATCTGGAGCAGTGGTTTTCAAAGTTATTTGACCGTTATCACATTATAACAAAAACATTTAAACTCATAATTTCAAAGAAATTTCATAAATCAGACCTTATTGGTGTGCGTGGCATGTAGCAAGGATATCTTCTATTTATTTTATCTTATTCTTGGTCATTAAAAAAAAATGCCAGTCATGGTTCTGATGATAAAATTACTAATGGATTGTGTCCCACAGTTTGAAAAATAGTGATCTGGAGCAATGTGTTTGCTTCTCAGTGCTCCCTTTTAAGAGACACACCACTGATTCAGGAAAGTGCCTGTTCTGTTCAGAGGCTGCACTGGGCATTGAGAATACAAAGAAGAAAAGACATTGGCAGATGAGTATGCAGAGTGTAGCTGGATGGGATTCTGGGAGTGGGAGTAGTGGTAGTGATGAGAAACGTACCACATGAGGACTGGTTTAGGAAATAGGATGTTTATCTTAGTGAATATAGAGAACATAGTGTGTGTCTTGAAATAGTTGAGTGGTTCAGGGTTCCTTTATGGAATACATAAAGAGGATAATCAAGATCATTTAAATAACAGCCTGTGATTTTTTTTTTTAAAGATTTTATTTATTTATTTGACAGAGGGAGACAGCAAGAGAGGGAACACAAGCAGGGGGAGTGGGAGAGGGAGAAGCAGGCTTCCTGCTGAGCAGGGAGCCCAATGCTGGGCTTGATCCCAGGACACAGGGATCATGACCTGAGCTGAAGGCAGATGCTTAAAGACTGAGCCACCCAGGTGCCCCAAGACTGTGATATTTTTTAAGGTAGAAGTAGCACTATGGTAGAGCAATAGGGAAGCAGATTTCAAAGTTCTTAATATAAGAACTAGCCCCATTCAGTTATGGAACATTGCTTTTAGGGCAGTGGTTTTCACAGTTTGGTCTCAGGACCCCTTAACACTCTTAAGTTATTGAGGACCCCAGAGAGCATTTGTTTTATGGGCATTTACTGTTGGTATTTACTGTATCAGAAATGAAAATGGAGAAATTTAAAAATTAATTCACTTAAAATAATAACCAGTTACGTGTTATCATAACTAACATTTTTTTAATGAAAAGCTTTTTCTAAAAAATTAGAAGAATGGCATAGTTTTATATTTTTGAGTATCTTTTTTAACTTCTGGCTTAAAAGAGCTCAGCTGATTCTCCTATCTGCTTCTGCATTCAGTCTTCTAAGTTATATTGTTTTGGTTGAAGTATGTGAAAAAAAAAATCAGCTTCACATGGATGTTTAATTGGAAAAAGGAAAGAGGAATACTGTAATAGCCTTTTCAAATAATTGTGATTATTTCTTTGATATTGTATCCAAACCTAACAAGGGGCCATTTCTTAGTGGTTACTCACAGTATGGAGTCTGAAACCCTATTCATGTACTTTTTTATAAAAAAAATTGCATGAATATATTGGAATATATTGCATAAAATATATTGGAATATCTTGGCATTTTTGAATGGCTCTTTTATCATGCATGATCTGGTAAAATTGTGCATTGGTTATTTGGAAAATAGTGGTTCATTGAGTTCCATGGGTCTTTAAAACCTGACATTTCAATATGTAATATCAAAAAATTATATCCATTAATACCACTACAGATCTTATCATAAAAGTCGTGAAGTCTTATTATGAAGCTGTCAAGCTCATGGTGGTAGACATGTTTAATAAGTTCTCATTTTTACTTGGAAGTTCGAATTTTAGCATTCTTAGCAAATACTGTCAGTTATTTTCCTTGAAATGACTGGCTCACTTGTTTCATTTTTGAGAAAATATCTGCCAGGTGCCAAGTTTAAATCATGATAGTTTGTCATATATTCTTTCAAGTAAAAATGATGTTCCTTGAGAGAATTGGCTAGTCGAGCTTACAACTCAAAAAATGACACAGCCATGTCTTGGTTTGCAGCAGAAGTGAGTTATGCATACTTTCTGTTTTGTCCAATAGAATGTTCAAAAGACATGTACTCGGGGCGCCTGGGTGGCTCAGTTAAGTGTCTGCCTTCGGCTCAGGTCATGATCCCAGGGTCCTGGGATCGAGCCCCTCATCGGGCTCCCTGCTCGGCGGGAAGCCTGCTTCTCCCTCTCCCACTCCCCCTGCTGTGTTCCCTCGCTCACTTTGTCTCTCTCTCTGTCAAATAAATAAGTAAAATCTTCAAAAGGCGTGTACTCAACAGTTAAAATTCAATTAAAAAATTAATAGTTTTTGCAACTTTATCTAGGAAATTCTTAAGTAAAACTGTTTTTTCTTTCTTCTTTTTTTTTTTAACTGCAAGTGCTTGGTGGTGACTCATACAGTGACTGCTAGCACAGTTTGGGGCCTGCTGTCCTGCTTTTAAGTGAAGGCACCAGGAGTTTCCATTTTGCTCTTGCATCATCAGTGCATGTGTTGACAAAGTGAAAAAGGCACATGCTATCTTAATATTTTATGAAAATAGATTTGACCTGGTGGATGCCCTGAAAGAATCTTAGAAACCCTTAGGGGTTTGCAGACCACACTTTGAGAACTGCTACTTTGGGCTATTGTACTTTTATCGAAGACATCTTCAGTCTGAAGTGGGATGACTATTGGTCAGAAATATTTGGATGGGGAGAGTATTGTTATTATAAAGGAAGGGAGGTCAAATTTGATAATCAGTGAGGACCTACCTGATTTCCAGTTTTATTTGTGGGCTGGAGGTGAGGCAGATGGGTATGAGAGATAGGTGGCATGGCTCTTTTATGTTTTATTAAACACTTCCCATTGTATCTCTTCTTTTTTTTTTAAGATTTTTAAAAATGATTTTATTTATTTGCGAGAGAGAGAGAGCGGCGCGTGTGCGAGAAGTGGGGGGAGGGGAGAAGGGAGGGCAGAGGGAGAGAATCTTCAGGCAGACTCCACACTGAGCACAGAGCCCGATGCAGGGTTTGATCCCATCACCCATGAGATCTTGACCTGAGCTGAAACCAAGAGTTGGACGCTCAACTAACTGACCACCCAGGCACCCCTAAAGACTTTTATTTTTAAGTAATCTCTACAACCGGTGTGATGCTTGAACTCACAACCCCGAGACCAAGAGTCATATATGCTCTACTGACTGGGCCAGCCAGGTGCCCCTTCACTTCTAAATTTAGTTGAGACATTCTGGGAGAAGAGAAGGATAGTAGCAGGATTTCAACGGTATGGTACAGCAGCTAGGGTGAAGTTTTGCCATCTACCCTGAAAGAATTATAGAGATATATAGGAGGGCGATCTCTGTGTTTATTTCCAAAGCAGAGACTCAAGAAAACAGTGAAAAGGTAATACAGGATTCTAATAAAGCTCTTAATTCGTATTGTGAATTATAGAACACTACTTTTTATAAAGCCTTATTTTTTTAGAGAAACTTAGGAGTGACATAGAACTGATAAATGAGTAGAATTTTGCTGGATTTTTGTATATAATCATCTCTAGAGCCCCAGAAACTGAGGATTCATTTTGTGTGGTCAACTTCAAATACTTTCTAATTCCAAATATCTGAATTAATGAGCCTTGTCTTCAGAAATATGAGCTACGCTGGGCAATATCAATGGATTTTCTAAAAATAATGTAAATGTCTTCTGTTTAATGTTATTTGAGGGCAATAAAATGCAGAATTCTTCTCTCTAAAAAAAAAAGGTAATACAGGAAAGTTAGAAACTACAAAGGAGTACAAAACAGAAGTCACCCATAATTCTACCACCTGAAGATACCAAAACATTAACAGTAATCTAGAGGAAAGGTGCTTTTCTAGCCTGTGACACAGGGCAGTTATTTGTCATTAGGGAACTGTTCAGATCGTTTGCAGCCATCTGCATTGGCGCTGTCTGTGTTTGTCACGGGGCTGCAGAGCTGACAATCCCGGCAGTGCTGCTCACAGATGGAATATGAATGGTGCCTTTCAGAATCAGGCAGTGCTGCAGCTCTGCCAGGTATACACTGTCTGCACAGGAATGATAGTATAAATATACCTGTAATTAAAGTTATGCAAGAGTCATTTTTAGACTTTTAAAATTTCATGATTTTGTTAAACAGAGTTTCCTAATATGGAAGAAAAAATACTTTTTTCACTTTGGAGAAAACCTGGTGAGTAGGGATCACTAACAGAAGAGAAAATGTTCTGGGGCGCCTGGGTGGCTCAGTCGGTTAAGCATCTGCCTTCAGCTCTGGTGTGATCCCAGGGTCCTGGATGGAGCCCCTCACTGGGCTCCCTGCTCAGTGGGGAGTCTGCTTCTCCCTCTCCCTCTGCCTGCCGCTCTGCCTACTTGTGCTCTCTGTCTCTCTGTCAAATAAATAAATAAAAATCTCAAAAGAAAAAGATAAAGAGAAAATGTTCTAGGAAGTCATTAATTTTGATGATTTTTTTAATTGCCAGGTTCAGCCCTACTGCCTGATGATCAGAGCCAGAAGTACAGATCTCCGGGAAATTCAGCCCCTGTGGAGAAAACCATACCCTTCTTACCAGCGTATATCTACCAGAATCAAACCCAAGAAAAAACGCACACTTCCAGCATTTTAGCTGATGAACAAAACAACTTCTGTAGAACTGCTCACCCAGATTTTGTCTTAACTTCAAAAAGTGGTGCTTCTCTCAATTTGTTTTGTGAGGCACAATATCAAGAAGCACTTGTGAAAAAAAATGATTTGAAGGAAGAAAACTATAACCATTCTTTAGGTGAGGTACTTATATTTCTCTCTTCTGTACCCCTAATTAGCAGTGTTACCAAGTTGTGCTAAGATAAGAAAAGTCCTTTCTGCATTTTTTTCTTGTCCTCTCTGGCTTTAATTATGAGCCCCTACACGTTGTGCAGCCACTGAACCTGGATTAGATGTAGAGCTGGACATAGAATTTGTGACTTTGCAAGAATAATTGCAGTACTTATGCTGACTTCAAACCTCCCCTTGGAGCATGGCGTCTTCAAAAAGGGAGACAGTGAGTTCCGTGTATACCATTTTTCTTGGAAAGTGTAGAAATAGTTTGAGGTTGATTTAAAATGTGCATGGTGGTGGTGGTGGGGAAACATGCTAGAAGGTGTGAAATGGGAGAAATAGGCTGGTGATGGCAGTTTTTATTCAGAAAAGAAATCCTCTCCAACCCAGACATTCCGTTTGTCCTCACTTCATCTCTGTATTCCCAGCACCCAGCATGTTCCTGCCATAGAACCAGCAGTGTCTGATGGTCTGAACTCATGGAGCTCTCATGGCATTTTCTTCTGGTCTTTTTTTCTTAACTCCTGTTTCTGTGCCCCCCTCCCCACTTCCATTTTTTTTTTTTTTTTTTTTTTTACATTTTGTAACCATAAAATATTGTATAATTGTGTTCTTTGCCCTCTCAATATGGAAAATGCTTATGGTACATTCCGTAGTCTTCATAACCATAATTTTAATGGTTGTCATCATTATGCTAGTTATCAAATAATATATCAGTATTTAATGTTCTTTGCAGCAGGGCAATATTTTCCAATATTTTTTATTTAAATTTAATTTTCAGTTTGAATGGTGTTTTCATGAATATGTTCTGTGGAGTAAGTTATTAAAAATACAAATACTATGACAAAAGGTATCTACACTTACTACTTAGGATTGGGCACTTTGTGCATAATATTTTATTTCTAATTTAGAATAATTCCTTAGTATGGAAAGGTCTAATGCCTTTAAACATTTTTTTAAACATTATACTCTCTTAACCTTTTATTTTGGAAAATTTCAAACATCCGGAAAACTTGAAAGTCCACTGCAATGATTAGCAGTAGAGCTCAATTCAGCAGTTAATATTTTGCCATGTTTACTTTGTCTCTATATATTTATACCTACATCTATAATATCTCTGTATTTATATGTAATTTGCTCAATCATTTCATTGCAAGTAATATGTAGACATTATGTTCCATTATTTTAAATATTTCAGCGTGCATCAAGTAAAAAATTAGGACATTGTTCTGTATAGTCCCAGTACTATTCTGTAATATTCAAATCCATTTTAGAATTCCTGCTATTGTCCCAAAAATGTCTTTTAAAGGTGTTTAAAAAAAACCAAACCAACAGGATCTAATCAAGTTCATCTATCACATTTGGTTGTTATAGCTTTTTAGTCAATTTTAATTTAGAAAAGTCCACACTTTTTCATAACATTAACTTTTTGAAGAATATCATGTTTTAATTAGGGTTTTGCAGTTTATCTCTGTAATATTAAAGAAATCCTTGAGAGCTCTAAAATCTTTGGCATACATTACTTTTTTTTTTTTTAAGATTTCTTTGTTTCAGAGAGTGAGCGCGCATGCAAAGAGGGGGTGGAAGGGGCAGAGAGAGAAAGAGAGAAGCAGACTCCCTGCTGAGCACAGAGCTCATTGTGGGGCTCAATCCCACAACCCCAAGACCATGACCTGAGTCAAAATCAAGAGTTGAATGCTCAACTGACTGAGCCACTCAGGTGTCCCTGGCATACATTACTTTTGATAAATATTTTTTTAGCATAGTAACTTGTAAAATTCGATTTTACAAGACTTTATTCTTGATTTTTTTGAAACTAAATTTTCCTAATTTTTATCCTAGGAGAAGGTATTTTACCATGTTGGGAGAAAGTGACCGAACCGATTGAGGAAGGGAGTGATGTGAATGTAAAAAAAATTGGTGATTCTTCAGAAGTGGCTAATATTGAAGAAAGGTATCATCCATGTTGAATAAGAAGAGTGACCATTTAATGTTATACACAGCTATTAAGATAGAGCCCTTTCTTTTTTTTTTTTTTAAAGACCATGGTTTTCTTGTTTTTGCTTGAATATGCTTTTAAGTATAATGTTAAAGGTACAACTTATCACATATTGTCAGCAACAGACAGCTGTTAGGGAGATATATCAGTTCAAGTAGCTTTGACATTGTTTTGGAAGAACTGAGCAAAGTTTTTTCACCAAAGAGAAAAAATCTGGATAAAATTAATCTTTCAAATAGTTAAGTAAATCCCATTTTGGCAAAGACAATAACAAATTACTATTGAGTCTCATATTTGGTGTCACCTATGAATTATAATTGGGTAAGTCTGGTTACAGAATTTAAAAATCTTATGACAAAGATAAAATACCAATATTGAGGTTTATTATATTCTTAAATATTTGAAATATTTTAGTATATGTTATGGATGGGCAAATGACTTCTGATTATTGCTCTACATTGTCAAGGCTCTTTGTTTAAGATGCGTATTTGATGAAATTTTCAAAATATCAAAAGTTAATCTACAGGCAATAAATGGACTTCAAAAGGGCTTTTTCCCCCAAAAAAGCCCTTTTTTTATTTTGGGAGATGGGGTGGGATTATAGCTTTCATTGGATTCTCAACAAGGGTCTATGACTTTGAAAAAGGTTAGTTCGTAGTGTAGTCAGGGGAGTCTGTGTCAGGCACACTAAGTGTTAGATATTCACCACATCTTGATTTGCATGTTAAATAACTTTATTTTTGTGATTAGACCTATTAAAGCTGCTATCAGAGAAAGGAAACAGACATTCGAAGACTACTTAGAAGAACAAATTCGACTGGAAGAACAAGAACTGAAACGAAAACAGCTAAGGGTAGGCATTTCCGCTATTTTGATTAAGTTCACTAAGACTTTAGAGATTTGTTTATAATTTGCTTTAAAAATAACTTCGAGATAACTTGGATATACCAGAATTAATTCAAATATTGGTCTCTATTTTAGGAAGCAGAAGGATCGTTCCTAATCAAAGCAAAACCGAAACAACCATTCTTGAAACGAGGGGAAGGTTTAGCTAGATTTACTAATGCTAAATCTAAGTCTCAGAAAGGGAGAGAAAGTAAACTAGTGACTAATCAGAGCATTTTAGAGGACCAACCTGTGTTTAAAATGGATAGACCACAATTCCAGCGGAAAACTGCTCTTATAAATAAAGAACTGTGTACAGATAACCCTCCTGTTAAAAAGAACAGTAAAGGTAGAGCCAAGAGTTGTTTTATCACACTCAGTCAGAAGCCAAAAGTGCTTAAGAGTAGTAACAGGAAAAGTCTTCCTCCATCAGGATTGAAAATACCTGGAGGGAAGAAATGTGATGGGCAATTTAGAGAACAGATCAAACTAGAAAAAAAAGTGGAGTCTAATAATAGAGAAAATGTACCCGAGTGTGCAAAACCTTGTGATACTGGTTGCAAAGTCTGGAATAAGACACAGGGTAAAGATAGACTTCCTCTTTCGGCAGGACTGGTCAGCTGCGTGTCTTCGAATAGCCCAAAAAATGAGACCTTGAAAAAGTCAGAATCTTCTCTTGACATTTCTCTTCAGAAAAACTTAGAGACTTGGGAACGAGAAAAGGAAAAGGAAAATTTGGAGTTAGATGAATTTTTGTTTTTGGAACAAGCTGCTGATGAAATATCATTTTCCAGTAATTCCTCATTTGTACTGAAGATCTTAGAGAGGGACCAGCAGATCTGCAAAGGTCACCGGCTGTCTTCCACCCCTGTCAAAGCTGTACAGCCGGAGATGGTGACCCTGGATCCTGCCATCCAGTCTAACCACAGTGAGGCTCCAGACTGTACTGAACCTGAACATGCGGGTGAGTGTGAGGTCGCACCCAACCAACCTGATTCAGTCTCCTTGCCTGAAGGATATAGGGAACAGTTGTGTAAAGTCAGTAGGAAAGCGTTCCAAATGAACACTTCTGAAAATCAGACTCGGTGGAATGTAAGTGATGAGGAAGGTGTCACAGACAGTGACAGTAGCACTGACTCTGAGGAGCAACTTGATGTTACCATAAAACCATCAACCGAGGATAAAGAGAGGGGTTTCAGCAGCAGAGAGGACAGTCCACAAGTCTGTGATGGTAAGGGGCCTTTTAGGGACACTGGGACTCAAGAAGAAGATAAAAGGAGAGATGTTGATTTAGATCTGTCTGATAAAGATTACAGTAGCGGTGAGTCTGTCATTATAGAAAGCTTGAAAAACAAAGTTTCTGAGTCCTCAAGAAGACCCTCATCCATAAGTATGAGTAAAATTGACTTTGACGATGAAAGAACTTGGACTGACCTTGAAGAGAATTCATTTAAACATGGTGCTGTTCTTGGGAATGAGGCCTTTTATGGGACTCCTCAAACAGCCTCCCCTAAGAGTGAAATATGTGTATCGGACAAAACAATCAAGAGGAAGGTTGCACCAGTTAAGAAGGGAGAAGACTTGAGCAAACTTGGTAGGAGCACAAGCCCTCCTCCTACATCGGATCTCATGATGAAATTCTTCCCTGCTTTGAAACTGAAACCAAAACCAGATTCACATTTGGGAAATGAACCCAAGTTAAACCCAAGTCAAGACCAACCACTTGGTAAGTCAGCATTATAAAATAAATAGGTATCAGAATGTTATAAATTTCACATTTACAGGCACCTAGGTGGCTCAGTTCGTTAAGCAACTGCCTTCAGCAGCTCAGGTTATGATCCTGGAGTCCCGGGATCGAGTCCCACATCGGGCTCCCTGCTCAGCGGGGGGGTCTGCTTCTCCCTCTGACCCTCTTCCCTCTCGTGCTCTCTGTCTCCCATTCTCTGTCTCAAATAAATAAATAAAATCTTTAAAAAAAAATTTCACATTTACCTTATTAGTCTGCTGTCAGAATGCTTAAAATCCTACCTTTCTAGTTGCTCAGTAGAAGTCTAATTAGGTGATTTGTTAAAATTTGATTTATTTTGTGGGCCTAAATAATAGCCACTAGTATAAAAGATTTGGATGCATTGTGATTTCAGATTTTTCGAATTTAAGTCTATGCCTTATTCTCAAGGCTTTAAAATTAATTAATTTATTATAAAGTGAGATAACACTTTTGTAACCAGAGAGTACCCAGTTTATGGTTTGTGTCACTGTGAGGTGAACCCGTTTGTGTGTATACTTTTTAAAATGACTATGTTTTTACTTAATTTTTTTATTACCTCATGCACTAACTTGCTAAATAGGACCAAGAAGAAATACAGTAAAACTGAAGTTTCCTTTCTTTCCTGGACCTATGCGCCTAGTTCCCTTTCCTAGAGGAACCTACATTCCCATTTCATTTGTGTATTCTAAAAAGATTCTGTACATATGAAAGCATATGGGTGAGTGGGTATATCATCTTCTTTCTACACAAATGAAAACATGTATTTTGTGTACCATTCTTCACCTTGTTTTTTTTTTTTAAAGATTTTATTCATTTCATTTACTTGAGAGAGAGCACACATGAGTGGGTGGAGGGGAAGAAGGGAGGGAAGGGCAGAGGGAGAGGGAGAAGCAGACTCCCCGCTGAGCGCAGAGCCTGCAGCCCGTGCTCGATCCCAGGACCCTGAGATCATGACCTGAGCTGAAGGCAGCCACTTAACCAACTGAGTCACTCAGGTGTGCCCTCTTCACCTTGTTTATAATAAATTTTGAAGATTGTTCTTTTCCACATACACATCTGCCTATTCCATTTAATAGCTATATAGTACTCAGTTAATGTGATGGGCTTTTAAAATTCATATTGAAAAATTCCTTTCTATTATATCATATTATAAACTCTGAATGCCTAGCAAAGCATAGGTGCTTTAAAATATAAATTATAACTTAAACTATTTAAAAAATACTCTGAGTATTGGAGGTTTGGAAGCTTAAAAAGTATAGAATGAAAAATGTTTATAACTAAACTATCCAAAGGTAGGTGTGATATCATTTTGGGATATTTCCTTCCAGTCATTTTTCCTATGTATTTTTAATATAGTACAGTTATTTGTTAAAGCTTACCTCATCTTTTTTGACCAAGTGTATAATATACATTGGCCGTATCTTTAAAACTCTTTGTGTATTTTTTAAAAAGATGTTATTTATTTATTTGAGAGAGAGAGAGCACACACCAGGGGAGGGAGAGGCAGAGGGAGAAGCAGGCTTCCCGCTGAGCAGGGAGCCAGAAGTGAGACTCGATCCCAGGACCCTGGGATCATAACCTAAGCCAAAGGCAGATGCTTAACCAACTGAGCCACCCAGGTGCCCTTTTTTGTGTATTTTAAAAATGGTTGCAGAACATTATATGAATGCTGCATTATTTTATTCAGTAATTTCCTTAATGTTGGATACTTAAATTATTTTTCACTATGAGAAATAACACTGCAATGCATATTTTTATGCAAAAATCAGTTTTTCAATGGGTAATGGAAGGACAGAAGCATTGGCTATTTTACTCTTAAATAGCAAATTTGGTACGGAAAAAGTCGATTTATATTTCTGTGACTAGTGGGCATAAACTTTGATTTTGGTGTTGATTAGTGCTTTAGATGTCTATATATGTGTATATATTACTTATTCATGTTCTTAAGCTGTTTATATATGTGTAGATATTCATTTTTAAAAGATTTATTTTTAAAGATTTATTTATTTTAGAGCGAGCATGTGAGCATGTGCAAGTGGAGGGGAGGGTCAGAGAGAGAGGGAGAATCCTTGAGCAGACTCCTTGCTGAGTGGGGGGCCTGACGTGGGGCTTGATCCCAGGACCCCAAGATTATGACCTGAGCAGAAATCAAGATTCAGCCACTCAACTGACTGAGCCACCCAGGAGCCCCTATTTATTTATTTGAGAGAGAGAGAGTGCGAGCACGTGAGCTTGGAGGGCAGAGTAGAGTGGAGAGGGGGAGAAGCAGACTCCCTGCTGAGCATGGAGCCCAGCACATGGCTCTCATGAACCCAAGATCATGACCTGAGCCGAAACCAAGAGTCAGTTGTTTAACCAACTGAGCCCCCAGGCATCCCTATATGTATATACTTAAATTGAAGTATAATTGGAGTATAATTGATGTACAACATCCTATTAGTTTCAGGTGTACCTCATAGTGATTCAGTATTTTTATACATTGCAAAATGATCCCATGATAAGTCTAGTTACCATCTGTTACCCTACAAAGTTCTTTCAATATTGGGTGTTATCAAAAAGACAAAAAATGTATGTATTAGTTTTTAAAAAAACTATTTTAATTTCTTTTTATATGTAATGTTAATTCATTATCAGGTTGATACTCTTGAGGTAGAATAATGTCTTTCTTAAATTTAGATTGGTTTCATCTGGAAAGTTAGGCCAAATATAATTTTTGTTGTTATTAGAAACATTTTAATAGTACCAATGTTTACAATATTTTTGGCTCGTAGTGTTAATAGCTTAGCTAATGTTTTTTGCTGCTGAAGGCCTTTTGTGAAGTTCAGTATTATGACCTATTTTATAGGTGACAGTGCTCCATCTCAAGTTTTGAGAGAGAAAGTTATTGAATTGGAAACAGAAATGGAAAAATTTAAAGCTGAGAACACATCGTTAGCTAAACTTCGCATTGAACGGGAAAATGCCTTGGAAAAACTTAGGTAAGTTAGTATCTGTAAGTTGGGAAAAAATATAGTGATTCAGTTTTATCTTCAAGATTATATTATAAGATGAATAAGATCTGAGGATCTAATGTATAACATGGTAGTGATAATTGATAACAGTGTATTTGTATAATTGAAATTTGCTAAGAATGTGGAACTTAAATGTTCTCACCAAAAAAAAAAAAGTAAATATGAGGTGATGAGTGTGTTAATTAACTGAATGGGGAAATTCTTTCACAACATATCACATTATAAATGTTCCTTGTTGTTTTTGTGTGTGTATATTTTAGTTGTATTGTATGTTAGTTGGTTAAAATATAAATGCATATGAGGCAATAAAAGATTATATATAAAATATTTGAAGTAACTTTTATCAGTCTAACAAGATAAAGGAAAAAAGTGAAATCTTTTTTTTTTGAAATCTTAACCACATAAAATTTTTTAATTAAAATGACCCATTACAGTCAGAAATGTGTTAAAAAGGGAATTCTCTTAGTGAGGAGATCATAAATTGAATTTTGAAAAGCATTTTGAAGCTGTGAATTCAAGTGCTACCTTGGCCAGTGCATTAATTTTCTAGGGCTACTGTAACAAAGTACAGTTGATCCTGAACAATGTGGGGGGTAGGGGCTCCATCCCCCTATACAGCCAAAAAGCCACATAAAATTTTTGACTCCCTAAAAGCTTAACTACTAATAGTGTACTGTTGCCTGGAAGTCTTACTGATAACAAACAGTTGATTAACACATGGTATGTTACATGTGTTAGATAGGTAATTCTTATAATAAAGTAAGGTAGAGAAAAAATGTTAAGAAAGTCATAAGGAAGAGAAAATACATTTACAGTACTGTACTGTAAAAATTTGTATATAAGTGGATCCATGCAGTTCAAACCCCTGTTGTTCAAGGATCAACTGTACACACAAACTAAGTGGCTTAAAGCAACAGGAATTTACTTCGTCATGGTTCTGGAGGCTAGAAGTCTTGAAGTCAAGGCATCAGCAGAGCTATGCTTTCTATCCTATCTTATAGTGGTTGCTGTCAATCCTTGACATTTCTTGGCTTACAGCTGGATATTGGGGTTGTTTCTTCCTTTTGATTATTGTGAATTATGCTATTAACATTGGTTTGTGAATATCTGTTCAGGTCTCATCTTTTAGTTCTTTTGGATATATACCTAGGGGTGGAATTGCTGGCTCAAATGGCAATTCTATACTTAACTTTTTGAGGAACCACCATACTGATACTGACTGGTTGTATCAGTTTACATCACATTAATTGATTTGATATGTTGAGCCATCCTTCTCTTCCAGGGATGAATCCCAGTAGGTTATGGTGTAAATCCTTTTAATGTGCTGTTGGATTTGGTTTGCTAGTATTTATTGAGGATTTTTACATATGTATTCATCAGGGATTGCCCTATAGTTTTCTTGTGTCATTGTCTGGCTTTGGTGTCCAAGTGACTACGCTCATGAAATGAGTTTGGGAGTATTCCTTTTCTTTTTTGGAAGAGTTTAGGCAAGATGGGTATTAATTATTTTTTGAGTGTTTGCTAGAATTTACCTGTGAAGCCATCTGGTCCTGAACTATTCTTTCTTGAGAGGCTTTTGATTACTGATTCAGTTTCCTTATTATTGGTCTGTTCAGGCTTTCTATTTCTTCTAGATTCAGTTTTGGTAGGTTGTATATTTCTAGGAATTTATCTGTTTCTTCTAGATTATCCAGTTTTGGGGATATAATTGCTCATAATATGATCCTTTTTATTTCTGGGGCATCTATTGTAATGTGTCTTCTTTCATTTATGATTTTGAGTTTTCTCTCTTTCTTAAGTCTAGTAGGGGTTTGTTGATTTTGTTTTTTCCTTCTGAGACTTCCATAATGAATGTATTGGTTCTTTTTTGTAGTATCCCATAGATATCATGGCTTTCTTCACTCTTGTTCATTCTTTTTCTCTTTTTTTCCTCTAACCTCAAATTACCTTTGAGTCCACAGATACTTTCTTATGCTTAGGTCTGTTGTTGAAGCTCTCTATTGTATTTTTTCACTTCATTCATTGTATTCTTCAGCTCTAGAATTTCTGGTTTTCAAGTTTTATTTATTTTTAAGTAATCTCTACATTCCACATGGGGCTCAAACTCATGAAACCTGAGATCAAGAGTCACATGCTCCACCAACTGAGCCAGCCAGGTGCCCCCCCTTTAAGTTTTATTTATTTAGTTTTTTAAGTAATTGTTGGTGCTTTTTAAAAATGATTTTTATCTCTTTGTTGAACTTCTTGTTTTTTTTTTCATGTAGTATTTTCCTGATTTTGTTGTTTATCTGTGTTCTCTTGTAGTTTGCTGAGCTGCTTTAAAAGAGTTATTTTGAGGGGCGCCTGGGTGGCTCAGTCATTAAGCGTCTGCCTTTGGCTCAGGTCATGATCCTGGGGTCCTGGGATCGAGACCCGCATCGGGCTCTCTGCTCCGCGGGAAGCCTCCCTCTCCCTTTCCTGCTCCCCCTGCTTGTGTTCGCTCTTTCGCTGTGTCTCTCTCTGTCAAATAAATAAATAAAATCTTTAAAAAAAAAAGTTATTTTGATTCTTTGTCAGGCAATTCTTAGATTTGCATTTCTTTGGGCTTGGTCGCTGGAGCTTTATTAGTTTCCTTTGGTGGTGTCACATTTGCCTGATTCTTGTGTAGCCTTGTGTTGACATTTTTTCATTTGAAAGGCCAGAAAACTCTGTCTTTACAGACCAGTTTTGGCAGGTAAAGCCCTTTTCCAAGCGGATCCCTGGACTGATGGCCTGATTCTAGGATCACAATTGAATGGGATTATAGTGTGGCTACTGCTGGGTCCACACTGGAGTCCATAATTGGTGGGTCTCTTCACAGGGGCATGGTGGATGTGGTTCCTACTAGATCCCCAGTTGAACAGGACTGCTTGTAGGACCACAGTCTAGCAGTGCTGGAGCTAGTCATGGGGCTGCTTCCAGGTCCACTGTTGAATGTGCAGACAGTGGGTCTGTTATGAGGGGTGACAATGGGTATGGCTCCTGCCAGGTTTTTGAGCATCCTCCTGCTGGCCCCTTGGTGTCCTCCTGCTGGGTCCCTGCTCACCCAGGGATACAGCAGGGCTAGCGCCAGGTTACAGGACTGTTTCAGATTTCGTAGTTATGACTGAGGTCTGTTGGGCCTGTTACCAGGGACACAGATGGGTGTGGCTCCTCCTGGGTCCTTTGGCAGATGGGCTTGGGGTTTCTCAACCTCCTACCTGGATGGTAGAGCTCCCACAAAAGTACTTTTATCTGTGTATGGCTTTCATCTTCTTGTTTGTGTAGGGAGATGTGAGCTGGGGATCTCCTGTTCCACCATCTTGATATGTCACTCTCCCTGATCAACATTCTCCTAAGTTAAGACACCAAAGTCCTGACACTGGTCTATAAGACCCTAATTCATTTGTCCCTCTCTTTTATTTGTGTGGTGTTTTTTTTGTTTTGGTTTTTTGGTTTTTTTGTGACGGTTTTTCCTACTTTTCTGCCTCATGCTCACTCTGTTTTATCCACTCTGGCCTCCTACCTGATCTTTGATCACATCAGGCATATTTCTACCTCAGGGCTTTTGCATGTGGTGCTCCCTCTTTCTGAGCTGTTTTGTCCAGATATTCTTATGGCTCTTCTCTCAGTTCCTTCAGGTTTTACTTAAAATATTATCTCAGCAAGATGACCCCATCCATAATTTCAGTCTCCCTGATATTTCCTACCCTCATTCCTTGCATTATTTTTCTCCTTTTAATGTGCCATATATTTTATCTTGTTATTGTCTGTCTCTTCCATTAGATTGAGAAGCTCCAAGAAAGTAAGGATGTTTATTTTTTTCACTGGTTTCTCCAGTACCCAGGGTAGTGCTTGATTCATAGTAGATGCTCAATGAATATTTGTTGGAAGAATGCTTTATGGAGTTAACTGACAGTTTATTTCAGTACTATGGACTGAAGATGGATTCACCAAGACCAGCAGCTCCTCCATTCCAGGCTGTCACTGATGTTCCATTTTGTACCACATATGGATTACTCCCTCACGATGGTCCCTTTAAATGATAACATGGTTTGGTCATTTTAGGAAAGAAATTACAGACTTTGAACAACAGAAAGCAAAAGAATTGGCTCGAATAGAAGAGTTTAAAAAGGAGGAAATGAGGAAGCTACAAAAGGAACGCAAAGTTTTTGAAAAGTATACTGTAGTTGCAAGAACTTTTCCAGATAAAAAAGAACGTGAAGAAATACAGGTATGCCAGTTCTTTATGTTATACTTATGTAAGTTAGTAAGGATGACAATTTTGTAAGAATCTCAGAGTTAAATGATGTGTCAAAGAGAAATGGGGTGTCAATTTTTTTAAACTTTTTTTTAAAGATATATTTATTTTTTTGAGAGCAGGGAGAGGGGCAGAGGGAGAGGAAGAAATTCCTTAAGCAGACTCCCTGCTGAGTGTGGAGCCCAACATGGGGCTCGATTTCAGGACCCTGAGAACATGATCTGAGCTGAAATCCAGAAGCAGATGCTTAACCAGCTGAGCCACCCAGGGGCCCCTGGGTATCAATTTATTAATCATCCATTGACTCAGTAAGTAATCTGAGACTGCATGAGGAACATTTTTTGTAGTCTGACTTTTAAAGAGTAAAATATATCAGTTCTTTTCTTACTTACTAAAGGCTTCCAAAAAGAAGAAAAAAAAGACTACAGTAATGCCATGGATGAATTAATAAGCCAAGAGTTGGAAATTCACCAGCATCATGTTGTGTTGATCTGATTGACACCCCTTACACCAAATACTGTTATTTCTAGTCATTTATATAAATTTAAGGCCCCTATACTAACAGGGTGTTTAATTTTAAAACTTATCAACTGATAGGCCAAATAATCAGTCCTATTTATTTCAAAGTTAGAATGGACAGAATCAGAGGAATGTAGTAGTTAAAAATAACCACTGCAGGGGCACCTGGGTGGCTTAGTCAGTTAAGCGTCCTGACTCTTGGTTTTGGCTCGGGTCCTGAGATTGAGTCCCACATCAGGCTCCGCACTTTGCATGGAGTCTGCTCAAGTTTCTCTCTCCATCTCCCTCTGCCCCTCTCCTCCCATGCTCTCTTTCACTCTCTCTCTAAAATAAAAATAAATAAGTCTTTAAATAAAAATAACTAATGCATTTCTAGTGAAAACTGTAAACTTTCTAGAAAAAAACATAGGTGAATATATTTGTGACATTGGCATATGCAGAGATTTCTAAGAGAGGACACAAAGAACTAAGTATAAAGAAAACACAGACATACTGAACTTCATTACAAGTAATACTGCAGGGGCGCCTGGGTGGCTCAGTTGGTTAAACAACTGCCTTTGGCTCAGGTCATGATCCTGGAGTCCCAGGATTGAGCCTCATGTCGGGCTCCCTGCTCACTGGGGAACCTGCTTCTCCCTCTGCCCCTTCCCCTTGCTCCTGCTCTCTCTCGCTCACTCTCAAATCAATAAATAAAATCTTAAAAAGAAAAAAAAACAAGTGAAACTTCAATTTATCAAACGGAAAATTTTAAATGGCTCTCCGTTGCTTACGTGGCATAAAATGCAAACTTTCATATTTTAGATACTAGTATTTTTGGGGTGCCAAAAATTGGCTCAGTTGGTTAAGCATCCAACTCTTGATCTCAGCTCAGGTCTTGATCTCAGGGTTGTGAGTTCAAGCCCTGCACTGGGCTCCATACTGGGTGTGGAGCCTACTTAGAAAAAAAAAAAAATACTAGTAATACTGAGTCCCAGCCTCTGTTTTCTCCCCTCTTGTGTAGTATACCCTTGTCGAGCAAGCTCATCTGCATACCTAAAGCTTAAGTTACCACGTGCCATGTCAGTTAGGGTCTTTAATTCTGTTTATTTTTGTGGGAAGAAACATGTGCTGTTCTGTTTTGGTTAATGCTCAGTTTATTGAATCTAGTATGTTAGACATTCAGAATCTATTTCATAGTTTTGGAACTCATTCCTGAAAGCTCCTTCTACTTTGATAGTGTTGACTTAAGCATTAGACCCCTTTCAGACTTGATTATTGTGTGTGACAGTGGGTATTCATTATTTCTTTCTGTTTTTGTTACACTTTCTCTTTTTCTTACACTATGCAAATACTACTTTAAAAACAGATATATACTTAATAGAAAACAAACCTGTATTTATTGCTATGCTTCTACTTATTAAATCGTTAAGAGAATAGAGATGATATATTCAATCTTCTTTTATATTATAGCTATTTTTAAAAATATTAACTCTCTTCTTTCCGGTGTTCATTCCTTCAACACATTGATTTGAGAACCCTTTATGATGAGCCCTGGGGAATTGTTAATGAAGAAGATATTTCTTTCGTCCTGGAATTTACATTCATCATTATTGATTTATAGCCTTTTACAGACTCAAGTTACTCTAATTAATTACAAAATTTCCTTTTTGATAAACAAGTGGCCCCAGTTTGGCCGGTAGGAGCTTCCTTGTCCTTTGGCTTTGCCATTGCCCTTAGATGTTTGAAATTATCCCTGCTTTCTCTAACAACTGGTTATTTCAGATCACCTGGTTTTTTGCTTTTGTTTTCTTCAACCTGCCCCACATCTGGAATCAGCCATTGTCCAAGGAGCCCTACTAGGGAGCCAATTGGCGTCAGCAGCAGTGGTGTCCTTGCTGTTGGTGCCTGGCGGAGTGGCACCGCTGGCGAAGGGTGATGTCTTTCTGAAGTCATGAGTTCACACTGATTCTTTTGTCTTAATCATGTAATTTTATTCTAATTTGCATGCAGTGAGTTTTCATTGACCATTTACACATTGATGTTTGGTCAGATCTCTGCTGAGTTACCAACCTGTGTATCTGTTTCTTCACTCAGAAGATATTTGAGGGGCCAGGATCAATGAGGTGCTGTGTAATGAGCTTGTTAGCTCTGTTTGGATGTTTCAAACTTAACTTACCCTCTTTCTGCTAAATCTGCCTTTTCTTTTGACTTTTTCCCCATTCACACTTGGGATAAAAAGAGGTCTAGGCCTTTTTCATCTTCAAATTCCATCAATAACAATTTCTTTTGACTTTATCTTCTGCATGTGTTTTTTATCCTGACCCTTTCTCTTCCTCTTCTTCACACATATTCATTCTAGCTGTTATTTTTTAAATCCTATTTTCTAGCCCTTTGTGACCAAGCATATTAATATTTTTCACTCCTTTTATTACTCTAATCTTTCGGTCCCGTTAGGACCTTCCAATTCATTGGTTTTCCCCACCCTCTTATGTCCTTAAACCCCAGAGTCAGTCACTCTAATCATTTCTATAAGTGTATTCTTTACTCCCTTTCTCAAGTCATGATATTTTGTTGGCAAGACTGTAAGCCTGGCATTTCCTGCCTACTTCATCTTTGTTCCCGTAACACTTAGTTTAGCTGGAAGAAAAATTTCATGGGAAACAGGCTCATTTTTTTTTTAAGATTTTATTTATTTATTTGAGAGAGAGAGCATGAAAGGGGGGAGGGTCAGAGGCAGAAGCAGACTCCCCGCTGAGCAGGGAGCCCGATACGGGACTCGATCCCGGGACTCCAGGACCATGACCTGAGCCGAAGGCAGTTGCTCAACCAACTGAGCCACCCAGGTGCCCCGGGAAACAGGCTCATTTTAAAGTCATGAGCACGAACCATGAATGGGCCTATATTGTTTCTATTTCCCTTCTCTCACACTCTTCCATTCCATACTCTGCCCCACCCCCCGCACCTTCTCAAACTTCCCTACCCCCTGAAGACCCCACTTTCTACATGGCTGAGAACTTCCCACTGATCCTACTCTTGGTCTTGCCTTAGTGTCTGAGCCCATGTGCTCTGCCTCTGTCTGTTGCTTAGATGAACTGTCCATGCTTATGGGGAAGCCCTGCTTATATACCAGGTCTCACCCCTTCACTACCTACAGCCCTGCTCCAGCATTTCTTGTTTCTCTAACACCACCCATTTTCCACTCAACTGAACCTTGTCATCCGTGTACACACTTGCTCTTACTTAAAATCTCTCTTGCCCCCATACTCCTGGGGTCACAATGCTGTTTCTTTGTTTCTTTGTAGCAAAACTCCTTGAAAGTGTTGTCTGTTTCACTGTCTACCATCTCAGCTCCTGTTGTGTCTCCACATGCTTCCGTCCACACCACTGCCCTGAAACTGCCCCTGTTTTGGTCCCCGGCCTCTCCCTGATGGGGAGCTCGCAGTCCTCCTGTGACTTGGCCGCCAGCAGCATACGACTCATCAGAGTTTTTGTTCGTTTGACTCATCAGAGTTTTTGTTCGTTTGACTCGCAGGACACCTGGTGCTCTGGGTTTCCCCCTTACCTGGCTGGTGCCTTGCCTCGTCCCCTTTCGCTTTTTCCTCATCTTTAACTTAATGGTGGAGGCCACTCAGCAGGGAGGATGATCTCTCTAGTTTCATGCCTTCAGTTAGGATTCATATGCTAAAGACTTCCAAATTTAAATCCTGGCCTGGACCTGCTCTATGTGCTGGTCTGGTCTATCTGACCAGCTACTGGATAGTTCACCTCCACGTGTCTCCAAATGAACTTCTGCACTTCCCTTCCCCAGCCTTCTCCATCTCAGGTGGCAGCATCCCTGACCTTCCACATGCTCAGGCCAGAAACCTAGGAGTGTTTTCTTCTCTTTGTCTCACACTGCTTGCTCTTCTGTCAGAAAACATACCCAGACTTGAGTTGCCATCTCTGAGTTAAAGGACTGGCTGGCCACAGCTCTGCTCCTGCCCTGTCTTTTCCATGGGTTGTTTACCATGTAGCAGCCAGTGATTCTTCTGGAAAGATGACAGGTCTCGTCCCCTCTCTGCCCATGGCCCTTTAATGGCTCCACTTTTTTCTTATAATAAAAGCCCCAGTCCTTACAATGGGCCTCAAATTCCTATATAATCCGGTGTTCTTTCACCTTTTTCCCTCTGTGTCATTCGTTCTGCCCCAGCTCACTGGCCTGCTTACTGTTCTGCGATGGTGCCCAGGCACCCTCCTCCCTGGTGTATTTACTGGTGCTTCTGGGAATGCTCTTCCCCTGAACAGCCATGTGGCTCACTCTGAGCCTCCTTCAGGTCTCTGTTCAGTGAGACCTGCCATATTGAATACTGCAGCTTCCCTTCCCTGCCTACGCTCCCTTCCCCTCAACACTGCTTTCTTCTGCCTGCCTTGCCTTTTCTTCCCTAGGCCCTGTCCCCTTCAACACAACTCTCCCTGCAATCTTTGTTTTGTTCTTTATATTCCAGGGACCCAGAACAGTACCTGATAGTACGTATTTTATAAATATTAATTGCTGTTGAATTATTTTTTAACCTTATTGAGGAATAATTGAAAAATATAAGCATGTATATTTAAAATGTACAGTGTAATGATTTTATATACATAGCAAGATCAAGATGATAACACATCCATCACCTTACATAGTTAACTCTTTGTGTGGGTGTGTGTGCTGAGAATGCTTAAGAATCTGCTCTCAGCAACATCTGCTCTCAGTGTACACCACCGTATTATTACTGTAGTCACCATGTTGTACGCTGCTCCTCAGAACTTATTCGTCTTATAACTGCGGGCTTTTATCCTTTGACCTTCATCTCCCCATTTCCCTTTCCCCCAGTCCCTGGTAACCACTGTTCTGTTGTTTCTGTGAAGTTGGCTTTTTTCTTTTTTTCTCTTAAGATTCCCCATATAAGTGATACCATACAGTATTTGTCTTTCTCTCTTTGGCTTATTTGCTTTTGAATTCTTAACCTATTTAGACTTATATGTGTTACCATTTTAATATTAATAAGTCTCTTTGCCCACATGATGATAATGCTTACCAGCTAGAAATTGCTCATTTATTGGTTATACTCTACAATTTTATAAATAGGGAGGCTGATGTTTAGGGAGGTTAATACCTTGTTTGAAGAGCTTTTAAGACACAGAACTGGGATTTGAGCCTTGATCTCACCCAAACCTAGAGTCCATGCTCCCTGTGATGTGACCACCCCCCAAGGGAGGGCTTCCAGCCTTAGTCTCTTTCTGTCACCTAGTTGCTTTTTTGGCAGTCATGAGGCTTACAAGAAAATGGATAGACGTCAAGTTTTACATGTGTATTAATGAGCTGCTTAGGGCTCCTGCCTTCCCCTAGGCTCATATCAGGTAGGTTCTCAGGTGGTGAGCAATGAGGTCTTACTTCCACCCATGCTCCTTCCTCAGCTCTCAGGCACTCCCCATATCTTGCACCCACATAAGCCATGTAGGTGACTAATTTTTCCTTAGTTCTGATATTAGTCTTGATTTTTGTTTGTATAATTGCAAATTGCTTCTAGATATTTCCAGGAGTTTCTTCACATTTGTCATTTAGTGCATCTGAAACAAATCATTTTCTTAAAACCAGTTTCTTCTCGTGAATTCCAAGTAGAATCTGTTTTCAGGACTGATGGTTTGACTTTGAGTCTTTTAATCATCCTTTACCTTAACTCTTCCTTCAGTTAGTCATAAATTCCTATTAATTTTTTCTTTACCAGATAATCCCCCATTTATCTTTCTTTCTATTTCAATAGCTTAGTATAGACCTTTATTACCTCATGACAGTGTTATTGCAGTGAACTCCTAAGTGGTGCCTGCCTCCTTCTGGAATCAGTTTTGTTGATGGTATAAGGTGAGTCTCTAACCTGAACCCCAGTCCCTTTCATGAAGAACTTGGTATTTTTGAAATGTGATTGACCAAGCCTTCCCTTGTCTGCTGTCTGTGTTAGGGCGGTACTTCTGTTTTGTTCGTGTGACTCTTTTCTTCTATTGCATTGTTTTAATCCTAGGTTGTTGTTGTTGTTGTTTTGTTTTTTTTTTTGAGAGGCTTTGAAACAGCAGATAGCAGATTTACAGGAAGATTTGAAAAGAAAGGAAGCAAAATGGTCAAGTACACATGGCCGTCTTAGAAGCCAGATAGAAATGTTGGTCAGAGAGAACACAGACCTCAGGGAAGAAATAAAAGTGATGGAAAGATTCCGACTAGACGCCTGGAAGAAAGCAGAAGCTACTGAGAACAGCCTCAGGACGGGTCCCTGTGTGCCTGCCGCAAAAAAAGATGGGCCCGTGGTAGGTTTGGAGCCTGTTTCGTCAAGTCAGGGAGACGTTAAATATCTGAGTGCTCAAATTTATAGAGCCGAAAAGTAGAGGGTGGTTGCCAGGGCTGGGGGTAGGGGTGGGGATGGGGAGTTGCTCTTTAATGGGGACAGAGTTTCAGTTTTGCAAGAGGAAAAGAGTACTGGATGTGCCTCATGCCACTGACCTGTACACTTAACAGTGGTTACGAAGGTGAGTTTTATGTATTTTTTACCACATTTGAAAAATTCTTTTGAGCATTGCTGTGCAGTTTTCAGATTCATTTTTAGAATTTTTTGAATTATAGTAAAATAGGCAGATAATCTTAGTTAAAACAGGCCAAGTGAAGTTTTTTTGCAGCAAGTCACATGCATATGATCCTTTTGAATCAAATAATTGGTCTTTCATTCATCTATCTTCACAATTATGATGTGCCAGACACTGATTTTGGGAGTGGGAATAAGACAATTAACAAAATAGATGAACTTCCTTGCCCTCTTGGAATTTATATTCTAGTGGTGAGAGGTTTATAAATAAGATAGATAATAAAATATATGGTGTGTGACATAGTGACAAGAACCAAGGAGAAAAAGCAGGGCAGGGGGATGATAACTGTTGGGGTGGGGGGTGTTGCTGTTTTAGACAGGGTGGCCAAGGAAAGCCTTACTAAGAAAGTGACATTTGAATAATGGCCCGCATTATTAAATATATTAATTTAAATATGTATAATTATTATACATTAAATATAAATATAAGGGATATATTTATCTGCTCTCATATAGATATATCTACTCTCACCCAGATAAGCCTGGGTGAGAGCAGAGCCCGAGAGGAGCCCGAGGCCCAGAGGCTCTCTCCCTGGTGGGCCTGAGCATGAGCATGGCCTGAGGCTGGTGGAGCTAGAGCAGAGTAAGTGGGGAGAATGGTAGGGGATGCGATAGGAGATGTGACAGAGGGAGCTGGGTGCAGAGTACCTTAGGGCCTTAATCAGTTCTTGTACGCCCTTGGGTGTTTCCTCTGAGAAGGGGAGCGCTTGGAGGGCTGTGATTAGAGTTGACTTAATCTTTTGTTTTAGTAAGCTTACTTTGTCTGCTGTCTACTGTAGACTGAACAGGGAGTGGAGGGGCATACACACAATTCAGAACACCAGTTAGGAGACCGTTGGAGTAATTCACACCAGAGAGAACAGTGGCTTAAGACTGGGGGAGCAGCAGTGGCGGGCTGAGAAGTGGACGGGATTTATTGATGAGCTGGATATGGGGTGTGACAGCAAGGAAGGTGTCAAGAATAGTTTCCAAGTTTAGTGTAGTGTTTTGGCATTATTATTCCATTTATTGTAAGACACAAGAAGAGAGCATGTATTTATTTCTTGGGGCCATGGATATTAGGATCTCAGGTTTAGAAATGCCTGTGGAGAAGTTAACTGGAGAAGTTTGGAGGAGAAGTTTGAGAACGTGGAGATGTTAACTGGGCAGTTATGCACATATCAGGAGAAGGTTAGGTTGAAGCTAGAAGTTTGGGGTTCATCAGGATGTATGGTAAAGCTTTGGGCTGGCAGAGATCATCAACACTGAAACTGTGGGTAGTGAAGAGATCCACACACTGAGCCAGAGTGTGAGAAGACGGGATGAGGAGAATGGTTAGCCAGAGAGGGTAGAGTCAAGGAGGCCAGTGTGGTGTCCTGAGAACCAAGAAAAGAAAGGACTTCTAGGAGAAGAGAGTGGCCAGTGGTGTCAAAGGCTGCTGCTAAATTAGATGAGCGCTGACAGTTAGTCATTAGGTTTACCAACTAGGGATGTGTTGAAGATAAAAGCCTGACTGGATAAAAGAGACGTTTCAGACAGTATAAGAAGCTTGTGGGAGAGGTTTTGCAGTAAATGTAAAGAGATGGGATGGTGGCTTTAAGGAAAGGTGTTTTTGTTTGTTTTTTTAGTGGGAAAATTAACAAGTGTTTATGTATTGGTAGGATTGATTCAGTAAAGAGGAAAATGCTGATGCCAGAGAAGGTGGGAGAATTGTTGAAGCAATGTTTATAAGGGAGAGGCCAGGGGATTTAGGGAATGAAGTGGGGGGGGGTGGTTTGTGGCTGGACTTGGCCGGGAGCATAGACAGCAAGTGCCTGATAGCAGAATGTGGAAGGTGTGGCCCCGGGCTCGGTGTGTGGTGTCTGCTGGTGGGAAGTTCCCTCCTCATGCCTTCACGTTGTCAGTGAAGTAGGAAGCTTGGTCATCAGCTGAGAGTGAGGATGGAGAAGTGTAGGAGGTTTGAGGAGATGGGAGAAAGTGTGACATTGTCCTCCAAGGGAGTGGAAAGCAAAGAGACTGGGGAAGTGTAGCCTGATTCCTGGGCTGCTTTGGGGGCCAATGTAGGTTAGAGATCATACATTTCAAATGAGAATTGTTTGTATTATTTTCTTGTTCAGCTTTTTGGTTGTAGGGTGGTGGAGAATTATATTTTAGAAGAGGTGTGGTCATGCAGGTGAATACCCAAAGTGAGTGAGGGGCATGGGAGTTAATGGTATATGCAGCCAGAGTAACTGTAGTGAACCATGGTTTAAGCTGCACAAGAAGGGTGTAAGGCTGTATGGTTTTGAGGGACATAGAAAATCTGTAGGGATCAGTGAATTGTAGGGCCCTGGAGGCTGTACGCATTGGTGGAGTTAGGGTGTTAGAGGAATGAGCTGGAAGGATAGGATGTGGCAGTCAGCAGAAAGTGGAATTCTTGCCTCTTCCCCAAACGTTTTATTATAACAGCTTCCCCAAACAGAAATTTGAAAGAATAGTATAATGAACATCTGAATAGTCACCTAGATATGACCACTGTTAACATTTTACCACTTGTGTATATGTATTTTGCAGGACCATTTGAAGCTAATTGCAGAAATCATGGCATCTTACCCTTTAGCACTTTAAGCATTTTATTAAATGGTATTGGCTTTTTGAATAGACCAGGCTAATTGTTTTGTAGAGTGCCCCACATTCTGGCTTGGAGGGCTTCGGAATTGAGATCTTTGCAGTTACTGATAATTGCAGATATTGATAATGACTAGTTCTAGAGTTTGCCCCTTGGCATGCATGACTGAGGTAGGATGGAGTAGGGCAGGAAACAGAAGCTAAGGCAAGGGGGTACAGGGTAGGTGAGTCATGGACATGAGACGCAGAGCTGGGGCAGGGGTGGTTAGGGAGGAGAGAGATTTGTTGGAAGTGGTAACGGGGAGCAAGGGCTCAAGGTGAGAGCAAGATGGTAAGGGGTGTGTTCACAGGAGAGGTTGAGATAAAGGGGTTTTGCTGATGTTGAGTTCCTGCCCTCTTCTTTGGCTAATCTGGTACAATCACAGAAAACTGTTTCATTTTATGTTGTCTGTTAGGCCCTCACTTGAAGAATGAATATATGGTTGACCTTTGAACCATATAAAACCATGTGTTTGAACTGTGCGGGTCCACTTGTATGCAGATTTTTTTCAATAAATACAGTACAGCACTGTAAATATATTTTTTTTTCCTTAAGATTTTAATAACATTTTCTTTGCTCTACCTGACTTTATTGTAAGAATACAGTGTATAGTACATAGGACATACAAAATATGTGTTAATCTGCTGCTTATGTTGTCAGGAAGGCTTCCTGACAGTAGGCTGTTAGTAGTCACATTTTGGGGGAGTCAAAAGTTACACATGGATTTTCAAGTGCATGGGGGGGGGTCACTGCCCCTAACCCCCCTGCCCAGTGTTGTTCAGGGTCAGCTGTGTTTCTAAAGGTGGGGTGTGTGTATAGTTCATTCCTAAATAATAGCTTGTTCCCTCTGACCTGTAGTGATAAATGAAAACATAAATGAACAAACTTAACCCATGTTCATTGCAAACTGAGTTTTAGTTTCATTCATTGTACTAATGTGTAGACCAACACTAATTTTATATTCAAAATTATCTCATACTATAGAATTCATCATTTCGATTACAAAAGAGCCAGATTTCTTCAGGAACCCAGGTAGAAAAATACAAGAAAAATCATTTGCCGACAAAAGGTAAGAAGTTACCTTTATAAAATACTTAAGGAATTTAAAGAATAGAGAATTTACACCCAATTTAAGAAATAAAACATTGTAAATATCATTAAAGCCCCTGTGTATTCTACTCCCCTATTTCCACCCTGACAACATTCCTTTGCTTGTTTTTCATTCTTTTACTACATTATGTCCATAAATCAATATAGTATTATTTCTATGTATCCCTCTACAATTTGTTTTTCTCTCAATATTTTGATACTCCCATTAATACATATAAACTCTAGTTTATTGATTTTAATAGCTATAGATTCCATGTATATTTGTTACAGTTGAGTTTTCCTGTTGATGGAGTTCACGCTTTTCCCCAGTTTGTCAGTAGAATGAACAGGTCTGCAGTAGAATGAATAGGTCTGCAGAACTTATTTGTCCTGTGAGTTTCTCTAAGACACATACCAAGAGTAGGATGCTGGGTCATACCAGGCTTGTGCTGTAGAAGGTTTTCCCTTTGTTCTGCAAAGTGGTTTTGCTATTTTTTTACCATCAGCAGAATATGCTCTTTGTACTTACCCTTCACCTGGTCAGACTGAAGTTGTGGCCAGTCAGATGGGTGTGAAATGGTGGGTTAGTGTAATTTTTTTTTTTTAAAGATTTATTTATTTATTTTGAGAGAGTGAGAATGAGAGAGAGAGAGAGAGTTCATGAGAGCAGGGAGGGTTAGAGGGAGAAGCAGGCCCCTCGCCGAGCAGGGAGCCTGATGCGGGACTCGATCCTGGGACTCCAGGACCATGACCTGAGCTGAAGGCAGTTGCTTAACCAACTAGCCACCCAGGCGCCCCAGTGTAATTTTAATATGCATTTCCCTGATTACTGATAAGGTTGTGTGAGCATCTCTTTGTATATTTAGTGGGCATTTGGGTTTCCTGTTTTGTGAATTGCCTGTTCATTTCTTTTGCCTGTTTAAAACTTTATAGGGAGGAGAGGTTTCTCCTTATTGAAGTTCTTCTTCACACTAATCCTTTCTCAGTTACAAGCACTGCTAATATTTTCTCCCAGTTCTGGGTTTAGCTTTCGGTTTGTATTTTTTATGTGCATGTTTTCCTTTTTTTTAAAGATTTATTTATTTTAGAGAGAGAGAGTATGCAAAGGGGGAGGGGCAGAAGGAGAGAGGTGGGGAAGCAGACTCCCCGCTGAGCAGGGAGCCCAATGTGGGCTCCATCTCAAGACCCTGAGATCATGACCTGAGCAGAAACCAAGAGTCAGAGGCTTAACCGTCTGAGCCACCCAGGTGCCCCTGTTTTTCCTTTTATTATTGAATTTATCAATCTTTTTTTTATGACTTTAAGAAATCTTTCTCAATCCTTACGTCACAAATATACTGTTTTCTCTTATGAACTTTTTTTTTCACAACTGGGTTTTTACCTGGAATTTTTAGAAATTATTTTCATGAACTAAATTTAGAAAAGTGGATATAACATATGCAGTTTGACAATTATAAAGGACATACTTAGATAACTACCAGCTAGATAAAGAAATAGAGTAGCAGCATCCCAGGGCTGTCCCCTCCGTGATCATATTACATTGCTTCTCTTTGTAGTTTCTACTCTCATAGGTGCAGCCCTAAAAAATGATTTGTTTTCGAACTTTCTGAATAGTTATACTGTATGTGTTCCAATAGTTATACTGTATGTCTTCTTTTACTGTACATTGTTTTTGAGAGTCATATTGATCTGCAACTCTAGTTCACTAAATTTTTCAAAAACTGCAAGGCAGTTTGAATGTTTATGAATATATTACAGTTGACTATTCTGTTGATGGTTAAATTTTTTTTTTAATTTGGTATGTTAAACAGTGATGCTATGAACATTCTTAAACACACATTCATTTCTCTAAGGCATGTACTGGAATTACTGGGTAATCAGTAAGAATATCTTTAACACTCATAGATTTTGCCAAAACATTTTCCAAAATGATTTTACTGTCTAACCAGCAATGTAATGTAAGCGCTTGCATTGTTCCACACCTTGTTGATACTTGGTATTGTCAGACTTAAATTTTTGCCAGTCTGGTAGGGATTCAACACTGTCTCATTATAGTTTTGAAGTGGTTGAATACCTTTGCCTATATTTATTAGCTATTTAGACTCCCTCTTTTGAGAAAAATTGATCAGGTCTTTTACTCATTCTGTGCTGTTGTTTTTTTCTTTATTGGTTTATGGGGGCATTTCCTCTTCCCCCATCATAATCTTTTAACAGTTACACATTGCAAATATCTTCTTACAGTCTGTGGCCTGCCTTTTTACTCTTCTGATGAACCAAAACTATTTTTTTTTATTGAAATGTATTCAATGTATAACGTATAAATTTTTAAGATGATATGTTGATATATGTTATGATTGCCAATGTAGTGATAAATAGCACCTGTATTATATCACATAGTTATATCTTTTTTTTTTGTATAACATAATTAAATCCTTTTAGTGGTTGGAGAATTTAAGATCAAGTTTCTTAGCAAATTTGTTGATTGTAATACAGTATTATCTATATTCACTATACTGTGCATTAGCTCTCTAGGACTTATTTACTATTTGTTGCAAGTTTCTACCCTTAAACAACATCGCCCCTTCTCCCCCAAACTCCCACTTCCTGGTATCCACCACTTCACTCTCTTTTTACAAAAAGTTAGGCCTCTTTGGATTTCACATGTAAGTGAGATCATACAGTGTTTGTCTTTCTCTGTCTGACTTACCTCACTTAGCATGATGTCCTCAAAGTCCATCCATGTTACTGCAAATTATGTCCTTCTCTCTCATGGCAAAATAATATTCCATTGTGTATATATATCATGTATTCTTTATCCATTCATATGCTGATGGGCACTTAGGTTGTTTCCATATCTTGGCTATTGTGAGTAATGCTGCAGTAAAAACATGGGCTTTGATATCCCTGTTTTCATTTCCTTTGGGTGTGTACTCCGAAGTGGCATAGCTGGATCATATGGTAGGTCTATTTTTAATTTTTTGAGGAACCTCCATATTGTTTTCTATAGTGGATGAACCAGTTTAACATGCCCACCAACGGTGCACAAGGATTTCCTTTTCTCCACATCCTTGCGAATACTTATCTCCTCTCTTCTTGATGATAGCCTTTCTGGCAGCTGTGAAGTGATCTTGTGGTTTTGATTTGCATTTCCTGGATAATTAGTGATGTTGAGCATCTTTTCATGTACTGTTGGCCATTTGGATGTCTTCTTTGGAAAACTGTCTATTGAGTTCCTTTGCCCATTTTTCAATCATTTTTTTTTTTGTTACTGAGTTATAGGAGTTCCTTCTGTATTTTGGATATTAATCGCTTATCTGATATATGGTCTGCAAAAGTTTTCCCATTCTGTAGGTTGCTGTTTCATTTTGTTGATTATTTCTTTTGCTGTACAGAAGCTTTTGAATTTTGATTTGTTGATTTTTGCTTTTGTTGCTTGTGCTTTTGGTATCAAGAAATTATTGCCAAGACCAGTGTCTTAGAGCTCCTTCCCTATGTTTTGTTCTAGACCACAGCAATTAGGCCTGGATTTTAATGAAATGCGCAGTTATTTTGTTAAGCAAAATTCTGTTTGTCTTCTTGGATGCCTCTATTATATCTACCCCACACCTAAGCCTCTAACTAAAGTCCTTGTGATTATCTCCAAAATACCTTTGGGTTCATCTGTTAGGTTAGTTGAACACCTGTCTCTTCCTCCAGATTGTAAACTCTCAAAAAATAGATATTGTCCTTGTCTGTCTTGGTCACACAGATTTAAGTGCCTATTAAATATCTGAACTTATATAATAAACTCCTATGAATTGGTGAAGAAAAATATTAATTCCTTTCTTAATGGGTAAAGGACAGTAGTTCACAAAGGGATATGAACTAAGGAAATGTTTGACCATAATATTAAGTAAATTTAAAACTTTCAATTAAATCTGAAAATTAACTCTTGACAATTATATTCTAACAGGCAATCCATCTCGAAGATCCAAGCCTGTGCCTCCCCGTGATTTAGGCAGTTCGGATAAGGGACAGGTAAATCTCTTTATATTTTTATATATTTAAGCATAGATTACTCAGGCTTAAAATTGCTTAGTTAACTGATTTAAGTTTCTAAACCATTTATAAAGGAGATTTTTTAAAAGATTCATTTATTTAAGAGAGAGCTCTTGTGTGGGGGGAGGGACAGAGGGAGAGGGAGAGATTGAATCTCAAGCAGACTCTGTGCTGAGCGCAGAGCCTGATGTGGGGCTCGATCTTACGACCCTGAGATCATGACCTGAGCTGAAACCAAGAGTTGGACGCTTAAGCGACTGACCCACCCAGGCACCCCTATAAAGGAGGGTTTTTTTTTTTTACTTAACATTGTGAATGTTTTTTATATAACACCAAATGCTAGTCATCGAATCCTATAATAGAATCTGGCATTTGGAAATAAATGTAAGTTTTAGCTATTTGAAATGTGATTACATGTCCTTTAGGACAGATAAAAAGAACGCATCTTGTCCTTGCAGACTGCCTCACCCAGGGAGGCCCCTGAACCAGTGGACTTCCCAGATCCTGAGTGTAAAAAGGACGACAAAAAGGAGGAAAAAGAAGAAATTCAGGGAGAAATCAGTCATCCTGATGGAAAGGTTAAAAATTTTTAAAAAAATAATACTATAAGAAATTAATATAGGTTAAAGTAGAGTCGGAACACTTAGATTCTAAGTTAATTGATCTTTCAGACTGTAGGGGTGTTTAAGAACTATAGTTCCTTGGACTGTGACCTTAGTTTGAGCGTTTGGACTCCTCTAAAAATGCTTGACACACACATGCATTTAGTTGCCATTTCTAGTTTAGAGATACAGCAAATTACAAAGGAATTACACTTCCTTTGTTTAAACTCTGTTCTTCCTCTAAACATAGGGTAAAAAGCCTTTATCATCTTGGTACTTTTTAAAAGCCTCTGTTCCCTTCCTGCAGCCTTTCTATCTCCAGCTCACAGTTTTATTTTTGTGCTTAGGAAAGGTTTTGAGCAGGATACTGCCTGGCTGGGTGTTCCAGCTAGAAGAAAGAATGAAAAGGGAAGGGACATAAACAGGTTTGTTAGCAGGGAGGGGATGAGGTAAGTTTTCCTCAGGTTTATAGAAAATTTACTTCTCCACATACCCTAATTTATTTTAATTGAAATTATAAGGCCAAAGTTCATTGCTAGTCTTGAGGAATGAGGGAAGGACAAAAGAATAACAGTCAAAGGAAGAAGTTGTAGACTTTTCTTGTACCAATTCTGCTTTCGTGTAACAAATCGTTGGTGGGAAAAGGTTTTTTTTTTTTTTAGAAGAATTCCACGGATAAATGGAAAAGGAATGAGAAAATTTGAGTTATCACTGTGCAGTCTCTAATGAAATAAGGGATCTAGGCAGTAGTCATGAATAAGCACTGAACTCCTAGATGAGAGGCTGATGGAGCTTCATGGCAGATCTAATTGATGTGACCCAGTCGGTCTTGTGGTCTTGAGGACAGTCGCATACTGCACTTCTGAATGTGTAGCCATAAGCAGCTCTCAGCAGTTCGTAGAAAGTATTCTTCAACTATATACTTTCAATTATAGAAAGTATAATTCAACCAGACTTCATTCACACCTCTAGATGTAACTACTAGTTTTTCCCAGGAAGTGTAGGGCATACGAGAACACGTTAAATGACACCATGATTGGAAAGCAGTCAACCAAATCCAGAATGTGGGAAATTTTACATGTTCAGGGAGCCCCAGTTCTTTCAATAAGTAATCATCACTAAAAAGGGGGCAGGGAGGTGAATGTTAAAGGTTGAGATTTAAGAGACATGTCATCAAGTGTTGTGTGTGGACCTTGTTTTGATCCTGATTCAAATAAACTGTAAAGAGTCTATTTTGTGAATTCAGGGAAAACAACATAGAGGGTTACAATATGATGAAGGAATTACAGTTTGTTAGGGGCAGTAATGATTTGGTTATGTTAAAACCTATCCTTAAATCAATTGAAGTGTTTTACATATGAAGTGATACCTGCAGTTTACTTAAAAAAAAAAACTCAGTAAAAAAGAAATTGAAGATGACACAAACAAATAGAAAGATACTCCATGCTCATGGATTGGAAGAATTAATATTGTTACAATGTCCATACTACCCAAAGCTATCTACAGATTCAGTGCAGTCCCTATCAAAATGGCAACAGCATTTTTCACAAAACTAGAATAATACTAAAATTTGTATGGGAATCACAAAAGACCGTGAATACCGAAAGCAATTACGAAAGAAATAATCCCAGACTTCGAGTTATATTACAAAGTTGTAATAATAGAACAGTATGGTACTGACACAAAAATAGACATACAGATCAATGGGACAGAATAGAGAGCCCATGCCTTTTTTTTTTTTTTTTTTTAAGAGGACGGGGTTTTTTTGTTGTTTTATTTTAAAGATTTTATTTATTTACTTGACACAGAGAGAGAGAGAGAGAGCAAGCACAAGCAGGGTGAGCAGCAGAGGGAGAGGGAGAAGTAGACTCCCCCCCAAGCAGGGAGCCCGATGTGGAGCTCGATCCCAGGATCCTGGGATCATGACCTGAGCTGAAGGCAGATGCTTAACCAACTGAGCCATCCAGGCGCTCCTAAATTCATGCTCTTATGGTCAATTAATCTATGACAAAGGAGGCAAGAATATACAACGGGAAAAAGACAGTCTCTTCAATAAATGGTATTAGAAAAACTGGACAGCTACCTGCAAAAGAATGAAACTGAACCACTTTCTTATACTATACACAAAAACAAACTCAAAATGGATTGAAGACCTAAATGTGAGACCTGAAACTATAAAAATACAAAAGAGCATAGGCAGCAACTTCTTTGACATCAGCTATAGCAACATTTTTCAAGATAGGTCTTCTAAGACAAGAGAAACAAAAGCAAAACTATTGGGACTACATCAAAATAAAAAACTTTTGCGTATAGCAAAGGAAACCATTGATGAAACAAAAAGGCAACTTACTGAATGGGAGAAGATATTTGCAAATGACATATCTGGTAAGGTGTTAGTATCCAAAATATATGAAGAACTTACACGACTCAACACCCAAAAAACAATCCAATTAAGAAATGGGCAGAGGACCCCAACAGACATTTTTCCAAAGGAGACATACAGATGACCAACAGACATGAAAAGATGCTCAACATCACTAATCAGGAAAATGCAAATCAAAGCCACAGTGAGCTATCACGTCACACCTATCAGAATGGCTAAAATCAAAAAGACAAGAAATAACAAGTGTTAGTGAGAATGTGGGGGAAAAGGAACACTGTACACTGTTGATGGGAATGCAAACTGGTGCAGCCATTGTGGAAGACGGTATGGAGGTTCCTCAAAAAGTTAAAATGGAAATACCATGATTCAATAATTCCACTACTGGGTATTTACCCAAAGGAAACAAAAACACTAATTCAGAAAGATATATGTGCCCTTATGTTTGTTGCAACATTATTTACAATAGTCAAGGTATGGAAGCAACCTAAGTGTACACTGATAGAGAGGTAAAGAAGATGTGTGTACACACACACACTGGAATATCACACAGCCATAAAAAAGGATGAGATCTTGCCATTTGCTACAACATGGATATACTTAGATGGTATTATGCTAAGGGAAGTAAGTCAGACTAAGTACCATATGATTTCACTCACATAGAATCTAAAAAAATCAAATGAATAAACCAAAAGCAGAATCAGACCTATAAATACAGAGAACAAACTGATGGTTGCCATGGGGGGAGGTGGGGGTATGGACAAAATGGGTCAAGGGGAGTGGGAGGTACAGGTTTCTAGTTATGGAATGAGTAGTCATGGGGATGAAAGGTCCAGCATAGGGAATATGGTCAATGATACCGTAGTAGCATTTTCTGGTGACAGATGGAGCTACGGTGAGCACAGCATAACATATAGACTTGTAAAATCACTGTGTTGTACACCTGAAACAAACATTGTATGTCAACTATACTTAATAAAAAGAAAACTCAGCAAAAAATGAGTTTGTTTTGGTGACATAAGAATGGTGATGTGTTGATACTAGGAGACAATATTTTTGAGACAATGTTTTTGCCTTTAATTAGGAAAGATTTCAAAGGTAATTTGGAAGAGAATATTTTTGTCATGTGGTATCAGGAGGAAATCTCTCCTATTGATAATCTTGTTTCCTTTTTTTGTAGATAGAAAAGGTTTATAAGAATGGGTGCCATGTTATATTGTTTCCAAATGGAACTCGGAAAGAAGTGAGTGCAGATGGGAAGACTGTCACTGTCACTTTCTTTAATGGTGATGTGAAGCAGGTCATGCCAGATGAGAGAGTGGTAGGTTTCCCTAGGATTGTTTTTCTCCATGGCTTAAACATCTCTAGAGAAAACACATACTGACTTTCTGTCTTTATAGATCTACTACTATGCATCTGTCCAGACTACTCACACTACTTATCCAGAAGGACTAGAAATCTTACATTTCTCAAGTGGACAAATAGGTAAAAACTTGCTCTGCCCTCTAATTACTTTCCTTTCTTTAAAAATAAAATACTTATAGTAACCTTTTTTAAACAGAGAAACATTTCCCAGATGGGAGAAAAGAAATCACATTTCCTGACCAGACAATCAAAAACCTATTTCCTGATGGACAAGAAGAAAGCATTTTTCCAGATGGTACAATTGTAAGAGTACAAAGGTATATTATATGTTAAATTTGCTTCTAGATTTGCCTATTTTCAACTTGTATTTCCAAGTGAATTTTTGAAATCTTAAAACATTTATGTAAGTCATTCAGAATTTCAGTAAGTTTAGTAGTGAGTACAGATACACACTTTGAGAGGTGAAAAAGAGTTCAGCATTTTGGAGTTTAGAACTTAGAGACATATAGGTTCTAATACCTAGTCTGTAGCCTAGAAACCTAAAGGGAGTCTGTACAGTACTTCACAAAAAGGGAATGACAAGTATTTGTACAGAAATAAATTTGGTGGGGCGCCTGGGTGGCTCAGTCACTTAAGCGTCTGCCTTCGGCTCGGGTCATGATCTCAGGGTCATGGGATCGAGCCCCGTGTCAGGCTCCCTGCTCAGCATGGAGTCTGCTTCTCCCTCTCTCTCTGCCCCTCCCCACTGCTCATGCTCTATTGCTCTCTCTCTCAAATAAATAAAATCTTAAAAAAAAAAAATTTGGTGAAATTTGAAAACAGTGAATAAGACACAAAGAAGGAAAGCCGCCCTATCAGTTTTTAAAGAACAATGATGAACAATGATGGCAGTATTTGAATTACTGTGTCTCTTCTCTTATGATTTGCTGGATCTCCTTGTCCCTTCCTGATTAGTATTTTATTCCTCTGGCCTCCCTGACTCACTTTAAAATAGCAACTTCTTTATCCTTCTGAGTGTTATAGTTCTTGAAGTTAGAGACTTCTTCTTAATGACTTCTTCAATCCACAATACAGAGCTTCTTGTAGTCACCATTTTAATTAAAACCATGAAGGTTTGTCAGATCCACTGTCCTACTTAGTTTGCACCCTCCTCTCCTAGGTGTGCATGTATTTAACTAATTTGAGTTGTGTGTTAGAAAGTTAGCAAAAAAAAAAAAGTACAACACTAATTCAAATAATGTAGGAACTTCTTATGGTCATGGTAGTATTTTCCGTTAACATGGTTTGAAATTTTCTCTGATGTTCAACTAAATAAATACCAATCTCTTCTAAAACTTGAGGAAAATCTTATATGTACATTATATTTTGAGCAATTTCAGAAAATTTTCCATCTTTAACTTATGTTTGAAATTTTTTTATAATAAAAAGTAGAGAAAATGATAAAAACTCCATTGTACCCATCTGTCCATCTTCAACAAGTATTAACTAGTGGCCAATCTTTTTTCATCTACATTCAAGCAAATCCCAGATATCAGATCATTCAGAATTATTTTGGCATCTTTTATTTATAGTGGTGATTCTTCAACTTAACTGTGCATTTAAAACCACCTGGAAGGGGCGCCTGGGTGGCTCAGTCGCCCCTTCAGACGCCAGCCTTCGGCTCAGGTCATGATCCCAGGGTCCTGGGGTCGAGCCCCGTATCGGGCTCTCTGCTTCGTGGGAAGCCTCCTTCTCCCTCTCCCACTCTCCCTGCTAGTGTTCCTGCCCTTGCTATCTCTCTCTGTCAAATAAGTAAATAAAATCTTAAAAAAAAAAAAAACCACCTGGAAGAATTGTTCATTTGGAGGTTGCTGGACCCCACGCCAGTAATTTGCATTTCTAATAATGTCTTGGGAGATGCTGTCATCCCTGGTCCTGGGGCTGCACTTGATAAAACAGTGGCTCTCAAAATGGCTTTTAGTTCTAACACTTCTATGTGGCACAAAGCCATTACATTCACATAAAATTTGAGAAATAACCAAAATAGAAAAAAACCCCACTGTGTTGAGAAGTGGTAATTCACAGTCTATAGCCTAGCTTTGTGTTTCTAACGGCACATTATAGATAGATGTCGGGGTTCAGTTTGAATGTCCTGCATGCACATTAAGCAGTCCACTTGGGATTAACAGCTTCTTTGTTCCACTGCTTCAGAATAGGTCTTAAGTCTGATTTATGGCCCTTCCCAGGGATATAAACAGTCTTCTCCAATCTGATAAAGAGTAAGCGCTCAGACTGCTTAAACATACTGAAAAGAATAAAGGTCAAAACTGAAAGCCATATATTTTTTTTTAGACTTTATTTGAGAGAGTGAGAGAAAGCGAGTGCACACGCACAAGCAGGGGGAGCGGCAGGCAGAGGGAGAAGCAGGCTCCCCACTGAGCAAGGAGCCCAGTGTGGGACTTGATTCCAGGACCCTGGCATCATGACCTGAGCTGAAGGCAGCCGCTTAACCGACTGAGTCACCCAGGCGCCCCAGAAAGCCATATTTTAATACAATGCCCAATTTTTCTTAGAGGCGGAATACAGGTGAAGTTAAAAAACCTAAGTATTTTGTAGTGAAAACATAAATTTATTAAAAACTTTTCATGGGCACATTTAAGTGCTAATCTGATCAGTGGAACTATCAGCCTGAAGCAGAAACAGGGTAGAAAGAATTTGCAAAGAAGGTATTGTGCAAGGAGAGGACCAGTGGAGGTTCTAGGAAAGAACTGCCAGAATCAAAAGGACATTTTTAGATCATTTTCCTGTTATATATTTAATATTTTAAAGAAATTAAATTTTATTTACAGAGATGGCAACAAAATCATAGAGTTTAATAATGGCCAAAGAGAACTACACACTGCCCAGTTCAAGAGACGGGAATATCCAGATGGCACTGTTAAAACTGTATATACAAATGGTCATCAAGAAACAAAATATACATCTGGTCGAATAAGGGTTAAAGACAAGGATGGTAATGTTCTAATGGATACAAAATTGTAATGATACTGTGCATGACTAATCATGAAATAACACTAACTTGATTTTCTTGTTAAAAAATGTACATTTGTGGTTTCTGTGGTTTAATTTATACATACTGTGTGTGTTGTGTATATATATAAATGGAAAAGATTATGTTTGGATTGTAAAATAAAACACCATAGCTTTTTATATTCTTTGAAATGTACAAGAACAGCTTTCATTTTTAGTTCACCTTTCTACAGTTAAGTGCATGACTAAGGAAAGCATTATTTGTTATAAACTGTATAGACTGCAAAAATAATGAGGCACTTTTATTGAAGATGGTTATAAAAGCCAAGAAGTACAAGAAATACAATAGCACAGATTTGCCACGAGCACATCAGCCATTAACAAGAACTTGCACAGAAAGTTTACTCGAGTTAAGAGAATGTCTCCAGTCAGAATATACTGTGTTCAGTTAGTACTAAGATTAAAGCATTTTATCTACTAAAGAGGTTCTTTAATTGTAATAGAATGGGAAGTTAAAACTGAATGAATACAGATAGGTCAAACACCAAAATAGGAAGAAGAATTCATTCTGTGAGTACAGATAATCATAGTGAGGAGAAAACATTTACTGTGATGGTATATAGTAACTGGTTAAAATGGGAGACTTGAGAATGGAAGGGGTGGGAAAAATAACTAGAGCTGGTATTAACTAATCAACTACAGGTACCTTGATGTTATAACCTATAAAACTGTAGGCTGACAGAAGCAAGATGTCCTTGAAGGAAGGGCAAGTCATCTACATATCAATTTACATAATAATTACAGGTTGGTATAGTCACATAAGTGCAATATACAAGTAATACTGGCAATGACTCCCATTTTTAAAAACAGCTAAAGGTATCAGTTCTAGGCGATTTAAGAACTGAATATGAAAAAAGTTGCAAACTTATCAAATTAGGAGTTATATTACTTCAGAATAAAGATTTTTAAATGTGACACAGTACAAACTAAAAAAGGTGACAAATGAAAGGTGTGTCCAAAGATACCACTAAAAAGGAGAAAAGATGAGCCACAGACTAGAAGATATACATACTTGACAAAGGATTAATATCCAGAATATATAAAGAATTCCTACAAATCAATAAGATAATTACAAACAATTCAATAGAAAAATGGACAAAGGATATGAACAAGCGAACAAGTGACTATTAAACCAGTGAATACATATTGAAATGAGATACTTTGTATACTAATATCAATACAGTTTGGCCACACCACACACTGCCAAGGAACTCAACCGATGGTAGTAAATTGAGTAAATCCACTTTTTGGAAAGCAATTACCTAATGACCTAGTAAGTTCCACTACTTAGTATGTATACTAGAAAACTCGTAACATGTATGCAAGGGGTACTACAGAAGAATATTTGTAATTGAAAAAAAACTGGTAACAACCTAAATATCAACAGAATTATGTGCGGAGATGGATAGAAGAGTGAGAGTGAATAAAATAGAGCTCTGCATACCAACATGGATAAATAGCACAAATAGTAAATTAAAGGTGCAGTAGCACACTCATTAAAAAATATACACAGCAGTAGTATATCTTGCTTTATGGATGCATTCATATGCAGTAAAATAAGAATGTAAGAATAATAAACACCAGGTTGACAACAATGTTCACCTCTGCAGGGAAGAGAATGGGGAAGGGCACTACAGGAGTCTTCAACTGTACTCAGAGATCTGTCTTCTGAAACTTATACATTCGTAATAAAATGAACTACATTTGTTTTACATGCCTAAAATATTTGTTTTGAAATTATTGTAAAATAAAACCAGAAAATATTTGAAAGCAAGTATTTATTAACTTTTTCAAACAGTTCCTGACAGTTTAACATGTAAGGGAAAAAAAAAAAGGCCAGCACTATTGCAGCAGAACAAGTCAAGAAAAAGAAGCCTGAAATGGCTTACACATAACAGAAAACTTTCTTCTGGGCTGCTATATAGAGGCTCCACACTGTATAACTGAAAAACAAAATGCATGTTATTTAAAACCTTTGCTTAATTAAATGTTCAAACTAGTTACTGAATCACTTGTTACATTTACGTGGATGAATAAACAGCTGGTTACTTAAGTACTTTAATAGATTTGTTATTAGGTCATGGATTGTTCAATAGTGTTCTCTGCCTACTATATACTTATGTGCTTAAATTACTTATAGTGCCCACTTCCTTCTGCTCTTCTGCCCATCCCCAACCACTATCTGGTACTATGATAGTCATTCCAAGCATTCTTACAGATGCAGATCCTCTTTGATTCTAGTATTCAATAGGTGAAAAGGGCCTACGAAGTCTAAAAGAGAGGTTCTTGTTGAGCTTTGTTGTCATTCTTTGAGAAATCAAGGAAAGTCTGATGGTGTTTTATGGGCAATTTAGCATTAATCTCCACTATATCAGTCACATGCCTTATGCTGATTATAAGGGAGAACAAGAAGTCATGATACTTAACATCATTCGTCTCGGTCTGCCAGCCCCATTTCTACTAATGACATATGAACTGGATACTGTTCATCTTCATATAATGTCACTATTTGTTCTGGTGCCTGAGCCTAAAATTAAAAGATAGTTGTCAAGAAATACAGTAATGTCTGCTGGTTTCTCCCTCCTATATCTGGCCTGTATCACATAGGAAGGAAAATGCATTCTCCAAATTTATTAATAATTGTATTTTAAAAAGATCTTTGTGATGGTTTCCTATTAAATCCCATTCTTTCCAATCTTATATTTAAAATGTAACTTCAACCCAAAGTTTTCCTAGATTAAGCCAATGGCTTTAACACTACCATCCCTGTTAAAATTCATTTATATTCTACCAATAAGGCATTATACTTTTATGCATAAACTGACCAAATTTTGAATGTTATTCATAGAGATGAATAAATAATGTAAGAATACTTACTAGCCCTGTCTGTATTTTCACTGGCTTCTTGAAAGAATCCGTACATAAGCTATTTACACTACTCTGCACACCCAAAAGCATGATACGTACAGAGGTTCTCAAAAAGCACTTTCTAGTAAGAGCACTCTTTCATTAAGAGCTCATTCTTGTCAGAGCGAGTACATCAGGAATCTCCAAATCCTGGGTCCCAAAATCAGGGTAGGTTCGGCTGAAACAACAGTGCTGAGGACCAGGATGAATTAGAGTATATTTCCATTCAAAGGAGTTGATATACTACTTCGGCTGACTGCCATTTTGGAAAAGAGACCTAGGATTCCTGGAATTTAAAATATTTAATCAGAAGTCAAGGGGCGCCTGGGTGGCTCAGTCGTTAAGCGTCTGCCTTCAGCTCAGGTCATGATCCCAGGGTCCTGGGATCGAGCCCTGCATCGGGCTCCCTGCTCCGTGGGAAGCCTGCTTCTCCCTCTCCCACTCCCCCTGCCTGTGTTCCCTCACTCCCTGTGTCTCTGTCAAATAAATAAAATCTTTAAAAAAAAAAAATATTGAATCAGAAGTGAAATACAGACTTTTTGGAGGTAAATTTTTCCAATTTTAAAACAGGTTCAGGCCAGATTCTGCCCATGGGCTACCCTTTTGTGACATGCTAAACCTCTAAAGAAAGCATATTTATACTAAACACAATCTGAACTTTCTCATTTGAACATTTTTTTTTAATAAATGTATTATGTGTGATATAGGTGTAGTGTGTCTATGTGGTATGTCTGGTGTGTGTGTTGTATGTGTAGTGTGTATGTGGTATGTGGGTATGTGTGTGCAGTATGTGTTATTTTTTTTTAATGATTTATCTATTAGGGAGAGAGCATGTGTGCGTGCGCAGGGGGAGGGGGAGAAGGAGAGAGAATCTCAAGTAGACTCCCTGCTGAGTGCAGAGCCCCACACAGGGCTTGATTCCACGGCCTGCGCCAAAATCACAAGTTGGGCACTTAACCAACTGAGCCACCCAGGCGCTCTGTGTGTTCTATATGTGTTACGCATTTTGTCTTTTTCTGTGTGTTATGTGTGGGTGCTGAGTGGTATATGTGTGATGTGTGTGTTGTTTTGGTGGTGTAGGTTTGTGAGGTATATGTGTGGTGTATTTGTGGTGTGATATTTCTGTAGTGTGTGTGGTATATTTTGGTGTGTGGTTTGTGTTATGTGTAGTTTGTGCTGGAGAGAAGGATGTTTGTGTGCTGTATGTATGTCGTGCCTGTGGTGTATGAGCTGTGTGAGTGTGGTTTTGACTGATGCATGGTGTATTTGTGGTGTATGTGTCTGTGTGTTTAGTGTGTGTGCATTATGTGTATGGGTGAGATATATGTGTGGTGTGTAAAACGTGTGTGTATGTGGCATATAACTGTGCAGTGTAAGTCTGTAGTGTATGAGTGGTGTGCATGATGTTTAAGTGTATGATGTGTTTGTGTGGTATACGTATGGTGTGTGTGGTGTAAATGGTGTATTGGTTTCATGTGTGCACAGTACGTGTTTGGTGTGTTTGTGTTTCATATGTTTTGTGTTGTGTGTGTGCTATCTGCCTTTGTAGTGTATGCTGGTATCTGTTGTGAGTGGTGTGTGTGTTCCAGTGTTGTGTGTGTGTGTTGTGCTGGTTATGTGTGATGCCTAGATGGTATATATGTGGTGTGTGAATGAAGTTTCTGTAGTGTGCATTGTCTATTTTTATATGTGTGTGGTGTTTTTGTGGTGTATGTGTGGTATATGTGTGCTAGATGTTTAGTGTGTGTTGTGTATTTCGAGTGTGTGATATGTGTGTTGTGTGTGTGCTGTATGCGCACCGAGTGTGGTTTTTATGTGGTATGTGGTATGTGTAAAACGTGTGCAGTATGTGTGTGTGCATGGTATGTGTGTACTGTGTGTCAGGTTATATGTGGCGAATGTGTGGTATCTGTTTTGTGCATGGTATATGTGGGGTGTATAAGTATTGGGTGATGTGATATATGATGAATATGTGTTGTGTGCACAGTTTGTAGTAGAAATGTGATGTAGGTGTGTGTGTGAGGTCTGAATGTTTTTTGAGTGATGTGTGTATGTTACATGTTTGGTGTGTGTTGAATGGTGAGTATATGGTATTTGGGTGTTTTGGTTGCAATATATTTTGTATGTTCTATATGTGTACTGTGTGTTGTATGTTTATTATGTGCAGGGTGCGAGTGCTGTATGTGTGGTGTTTTTCGGTGGTGTGCATTTTTGAGTTGCTCATGTGTTGGTTATGTGTGGTGTCTGTGGTTGAATATGTGGAATGTGAATGGTATTTCTGGGGTTGTGTGGGGTATGTATGGTGTGTGTGCTATATGTGGTGTTTGTGTGTCTTGTATTTCATTTGTATAATTCTTGCTTGTTTTGTGTGTTTAGAGTGTGCAATGTGTCTACTGTGCTCTGGGTGTAATTTTTATGGTGCGTGTGGTGTGTGGTATATGCATAGTGTGTGTGAAAGGTTTTCGATATATGTGTTTTATATGTGTGGTTCTTTGTGTGGTATATGGTATGTGTTGTATGTGTGGTATGTGGTGTATGGGTGTCTGCCATATATTTTGTGTGTTATATTCTATTAAGTGTAGTGTGTGTTGTATATTTCTGTGTGTGTTGTGTGTGGAATGTGAATGCTGTATGTGTTTATCTGAACCTTTTGACAGAGGGTCTACTGCATTGAACAATTCAAAATTATTACAATTCAATCCTTTCCATGGCTTTGACCAGAATTCCCATTCTGGTCTTTTCTACTTTTAGGATGCAGTTCAATGTCACATCCCAGACCTACCTATTCACTTATCATTTAACTGCCTAAGGAGGAGCTCAAATACCATACCATATCCTGATCTCTCCAGATGGAAATAGTCCTTCTTGTACCTATACTTCTTTTATAGAACATATTCTACCTCAAATTTATTAATGGTTTACAAATGTTTCATTTCCCTCACTGATTTATGAGTTCTTTGATTACAGGATACTCATTTTGATCATTTTCATCTTATTCATGACATCAGTGATATTTTATATCAATATAGGGCTAATAAAAATTTGCTAAATATAAATTTAAAGCATAATTTTAACAAGCCTTAAAATTAATCTTGTATTTACAGATTTATATGCTTTAAAGCATTTTTTTTTTTTTTTTTTTTTTTTTTGCATCTAGAGTGGCATAAATAGAAAGCACTTTAGAAAGTGAATTAGGGACCTTACAAATAGCCTCAATAAGGTTTTGGCTAATTAAGATAGTTACCATGGAAGAAGCATAAAGTTGTTTTCCTTGAAGACAGTCTATCATAGCCCACAATGCTTCCATGCTCCATTTGGGACAATATGGTATTCTTGTCTTTCCTGGGTCTCTTAAGGGAGGTTTAAACCCTGCCAAGAGAACCTTTATGGCTCGGGCTGGATACTGCATGAGATGAAGAGGAATTTGACGCAGTCTGTCACAAAAGAAATTCTTAAAATGTTCAGAATGTCACAATTAAAATTCTCTAACAGCTAAAGTTGTAAAACATAGAGGAAAAATTTATGACATTGGATTTGGCAATGAATTAGCTGTGATACCAAAGCACAAACAACAGAAGAAGAAAATAAATTGGACCACATCAAAATGAAAAACTCTGCAAAGGACAATCATTGAAAAAGCAACCTACAGAATGAAAGAAAATATATACTAAAAAGTAGACATTTCTCCAAGGAAGATACATAAATGGCCAACAACCACATGAAAAGGTGCTCAATATCATTAATCAGCAGGAAAATGCAAATCAAAGCCACAGTGAGATACAACGTCACATCCATTAAGGTGGCTACTATCAAAACACCAGAAAATACCAAGTGTTGGTGAGGATGTGGAGAGAGACTGGAACTCTTGGACACTTAGTGTACAACGGTACAGCTGCAATGGAAAACAGTTTGCTGGTTTCTTCAAATACGAAAAATAGGATGAGTATGTGATCCAGCAATTCCACTTCTCAGTATATACCCCCAAAGAACTGAAAGCAGGGTCTCGAAGAGACATGTACACTCATGTTCATACCAGCTATTCACAATAGCTAAAAGGTGGAATCAATCCAAATATCCAAATATCCATTTATCCATGGATGAATGGATAAATAAAAGGTAGTGTATACATATGATGGAATATTATTCAGCCTTAAAAATGAAGGGAATTCTGACACATGCAACATGGTGAACCTTAAGGAAACTATGCTAAGTGAAATAAGCCAGTTACAAAAGGACAAATACTGTATGATTCCACTTATATGGGATACCTATAATAGTTAAATTCATAGGGAAAGAAAGTAGAATGGTGGTTGCCAGGGGCTGGATGAGGGGGAAATGAATGGGGAATGTTGTTTAAAGGGTACAGAGTTTCAGTTTTACAAAATGAAAAGAGTTCTAGAGGTTGGCTACATAACAATGTGAGTATAATTAACACTATACATTTAAAATAATTAAGACAGTAAATTTTATGATATATGCATTTTACCACAATTAAATATTACAAACAAAAAAATGGAAAATAATAAGTGTTGGCAAGGATGTGGAGAAACTGGAACCCTTGTGTATTGCTGGTGGGAATGTAAAATGGTACAGACACTGCAGAAAAGTTTGGCAGTTCTTCAGAGAGTTTAACAAAATTACCATATATTTCAGCAATTCTACTTCTAGGTATACATACCAAACAACTGAAAGCAGGAACTCAAACAGCTACTTGTACATTAATGTTCATAGCAGCATTATTCATGATAGCCAGAGGATGGAAACAACTCAAGTGTCCATCAACATATGAATAAATAAAACATAGTATAGACATACAAAGGAGTGTTAGTCATAAAAATAATGAAATTCTGATACATGCTACAATTGAGTGTACCCTGAAAACTTTATCCTAAGTAAAATAAACCAGACACAAAAGGACAAATACTGTATGACAGTATTTATATAAGGTACCTAAAACAGGACAAATTCAGAGACAGTAAAAAATGGTTACCAGGAGGTGAGGAAAAGGGAATGGAATGTTACTGCTTAGTGGGTACAGAATTTCTGTTTGGGATTAGGAAATCATCCTGAAAATGGACAGTGGCAATAGCTGCACAACATCCTGAATATACTTAATGACAATTAAATGTATACTTAAAAATGGCTAAAATGGTAAATTCTATATTTTATAATTAAAAGACTTACAGATATTTTTTAAAAAATCCTAATAAATAGCTTTAAAAGTTTTCCTTTTAAAAGAAAAACCAAAAATTTTCCAATAATTATTATTTAAAAAACCTCTAAGAATTCTAATTCAACTAAGTTGACATAAAAAAAACCCCAACCTGTTTATTGTCAGCTTTTCAGTTGATCCGTAATCAACAAATTGTACCAGGACAGCTAGAGGATTAAATTCTTTAACAGACACAATCTTTGCTCTATACCATAAGCCATCATCATATTCTGCAAGGCAAGGCATTTCTGGAAAGACAGAAAAAGTAAAAAATCACATTGCCTTGTATTTTCTTTAAAAAACAATTTTTTTAAATACAGGAAAGTACAAAGAAAATATAATCACCATAAACCCATCATTCATATTTAAACACTCAACAGTCTGTCATATGTTAGATTCTGCTTTTTTCTGTTTATAATTTATATACCTTGTTTTTCCTAATTCCTAAGAATTAAGTTCTGAAGAAAGGCACTTCTCCCATTCTCATAGTGCCTAGTTCTGCCCATGGCTTAGACTATTCTTCTAATACCCCCACTTGTTAGACTCCCAAAATTTCATTTCATTTAAGCCATCATCTTCTGCAAAAGATAATAAAATGGTTTCTCCTATTCAATTTTGTGCTCCTCCAATCCATTCTCTATAAAACCACCAGAATTAAATTTTAAAAATTCAACTGCCCTTGTTTAAAATTCAACGGCATTATAACCATCTGCAATATCAAGTCCTTAGTACTGCAGTTATAGGGTTCTTCACAATCTACTCCCAACCAACACCTATCATATATTCTCAAGTATTACCTAACTAGAATTACCTGAGCCTCTACTTTAGTTCATGGTTGTTCTCCATAATTAGAATGTTCACCCATGCCCTTTTTCTGATAAACATCTCTTTTAAAGATCAGCTCCAACATGATTTTTATAAAGCCCTGAGTACTTCTAGTCATTGGTTTCTCTATGATCCAATGGTACTGTGCATACACCTTTGATATGAGCTGTTATTTTCATACTGAACTTGGTTTTCATGTCCCCTCTCAGCTAGCCCACTAGTTCTTATGTGCAGAACTGTATTTGTATTCCTAATATGGTACCTGGTACAAGCAATTGCTCGATAGAAGATCTGCTAATAAATGAATGCTAGGCTTGAGTAAAATTGTGGAAAAATTAGTATAGTATGTACTTCCCTTTTCTTCATACACTTTCAGATTTCAGAGTAGATGGAACCCACTTCAGGCTCTTGTCTTGCCCTACTTCCATCCTTCTCTTTATGTTATCATATTCTTTTCTACATAATCTCCACAAGAGTACTTGTGGGCAAGTGATATTTAAATACTATATGACTTTAATGTACAAAGATTTTTATTAAAGAGTTTTAAACAATTTCTTGTGTTTATAGAAAAGATTATCAATAGAACAGTAAAGAATCTCCTCTAATAGAGTTGTCTGCATAGTAAGCAATTGACTGAATCTCTGTTAATGGTCTCAACGTTTATTATTTCCAGCTTTAAAAACATGGCTGAAGGTTCATCTCAAAATAGAAAAAAATAAAAAACCAAAAAACCCAACCAACCTAGTTGTCATATTATTTTAACCTACAAAACTTTTTAATAGGCACTTGCCTATGAATCAACTTGTACATATGCATACTTAAAAAAGTTTTTATTTTAGAATAAAAAATAAAATACCCACAGAAAAAAGTGCCCACAGAAAATGGAGCTATATATAGCTCCATGAATGATCGCATTATGCACAGAATGTTTCTGTGACTTCCCTCGAGACAAGAAGACAATGAGGAACTGCTTCTTCCAGACTATAAATCTGAGTTTATAAAAAGAAAAAATCATGAATTTATTCTTTCACTCATTCAGCAAATGTTTATGAGCACCTAACTTGTGTAAGGTGCCCTTCTAACTGCTGGTGACACAGCAGTACAAAGAGTCCCTGCTCACAGTGCTATTTAAAAAAGGAATAGAAGGCATGGAGAAAAAAAGGGGTAGGGGAGAGTGGCAGGCTTTATACTTTATATGGGGAGGACATGGAAGACCTGCAATACGGGGACAGTTGAGCAGAGATCTAAATTGCTGTACAGTTCGGGGAAGAACATTCCAGGCAGAGAAAATAGCAAGTGCTATTTATCAGCCAAACATGAGTCACAACTGATTAAAATCTCATTGAGTAAAATCAGGTAAGACTTTAGGCTGATGCTTTCCTTTGCTTTAGCATATCCTCTGATATGTACAAAATGCTATGAATAAATATACCTCTATATATTTATATATACCCATAAATATAAATATTAATATATATTAATAAAAACATAGACACCATTCATGCTTTTCAGAAATTGTCAACACCAGTAAAGAGATGCATTTTCTTCATAGAAGAATCACATATATTTACTAAATATGGGTAGGAATGGATTAGAAGAAAAAAAGCATGATTTGACCTATCCTGATAGGACAGGACAAAATCTGAGCTCCCCTACCCTACTTCAAAGTTATCATTGTAGGTGGTTTGTAATTAAAATTACTGCCATTTAGGTCTGAATGAAAACTCTAACAATTTGAGCTAATAGCAAAACCTCAAGCTTAGAAAAATCATCTTTATGCAATTTTCCAAGGCAGCCTGAGTTTTAGGAAATGGAAGTGACCCAAGGCAGTTACTTCCCTCCTCTTACTTCACTCATCTAGAAAATGAGAAAGATCATCTATTGAGTGTCTTGAGGAATCAGAGATCATGCATATAAAGTATATAAAAATATGATTTCACTCATGTGGAATTTAAGAAACAAAACAGATGAACATAGGGGAAGGGAAGGAAAAATAAAATAAGATGAAAACAGAGAGGGAGACAAACCATAAGGAGACTCTTAACTCTAGGAAATAAACTGAGGATTGCTGGAAGGGAGGCAGGTGGGGGGATGGGGTAACTGGGTGATGGACATTAAGGAGGGCACTTGATGTAATGAGCACTGGCTGTTAGATGCAACTGATGAATCACTAAATTTTACCTCTGAAACTAATAATACATTATGTGTTAAATTGAATTTAAGTAAAAAATTAAAAAAATATATCAGTTAACATTAGAAATAGCTGAACCTCAAAAGCCCTTAAAACAACAGTTTATTAATCCCATTTTACTCAGAAAATTTAGTATACCTGTTCTAAAATCCGTCAGAGGAGGAAATGTCTCCACATTCTTATTAAACCTCCGTAGTGCTTCATTAAGGCTCTCAGACTCAGATTCCCAGCTGATTCCACTGTCATCTGTATCACTATGCTGGTTAAACAGATTACAACTTTCTACAGAATCAAGGCAAATATATACCTAAGTGGGGGGAAGGGAAGGAAAAAACTTTCAAATTCTGTACAAAATTATTGTGGTAGTTGGTAGCCTCTAACAATGGCCCTGATGTTCCCTTGTACAGTTTCCCTCCCACAGGATTCCAGAGTTGATCTTTGTGACCAAAAGAACGTGACATAAGTGATACATGACTGCTGAGATCAGATCATCAAAGACATATGGCCTCTGTTTTGGTGGTATGCTCTTTCTACAACTGTTCTCTCTCAGGGGAGCATGCAGCCATGTTCTTAGTAGGACAGTGGGGAGGCCCACAGGGCCAAGAACTGAGCCTTCCAGGTAACATCCATGAAAGTCTTTTTGGAAGTGGGTCCTGCAGTGCCCCAGCTCCACCCCCAATATCTTGATTGAGCCTGGCAATGAGAGATCTTCCCGGATTTCTGACTCTCATGTGTGTTTTGTTTTAAGCTGCTAAGTTTGGGGTGATTTGTTATGCAGCAATAAATAATTAATACAAAAAGAAATCATTATAAAAACCAACACAGTTGTACACTACTATTTTCTTTAATGGAATTATAGAGCAAATTCTTCCCTTGTCTGTGAAAGAATGGTTTACTATGAGAAATAGCTGAAGGAACTGCCTGTGCTACTTAATTTGTCACTTCCTTCTTCTTTCTTGTTAGGTAAGGACATATAATTGAACTTTCTTTAGGACACTTATTTATTCAATCAATACTTATTGAGTGCCTAATATATATTAGGCAGGATTCTAGATCCTGGGGACACATCTATGACCCAAAGGGGCAAAAATCCCAGTCTTCATGGACTTACATTCTAATAGGGAGAAGCAGACAAACATAGTAAGAAAGTGACATAATGTGTTAGAAGGTGATAAATAGCATGGAAAAACAGAGCAGAATAAAAAGCATCTAGAGTTCAGTGTAGGAAAAGGACAAGGAAATGAGATGTTTAAGGTTTCAAAGGTGGAAATAGTTGTGCCTTAAAAATCTAAATGTTGAGGGGGGAGGAGCAAGATGGCGGAGGAGTAGGAGACCTGGATTTCGTCTGGTCCCAGGAATTCAGCTGGATAGGGATCAAACCATTCTGAACACCTACGAACTCAACAGGAGATTGAAGAAAAGAATAGCAAAAACTCTCTGAACAGAAAAGTGACCACTTTCTGGAAGGTAGGACATGTGGAGAAGTGAATCCCAGGCGATATTCAGGAAGATAGCGGGGGAGGGGGCCTCCGTCGGCTGCCTCTGGCAAGTGATAGAGCCCCGGAGCACAAAATTGGAACTTTTAGAAGTCGGCTGCGCTAAGGGACATCACTCCAGTGGCTAACCGGGGGGTGGAACCCTCTCTGGGACAGTGTGGTCTCAGGACCCTTGGGGTCACAGAAAGACCGGGGGTGCCTGAGTGCGGCAGAGCTCCCAGGTATTGGAGCGGGGAAGCCGGAGGCAGAGACGGAGCCAAGGAGTGGGCTCTCAGCTCGGGGTTGCCATAAACTGTGATCCGCGGCACAAATGGGCCACTGCTCCTCCAGCAGGGACCCAACAAGTGGCAGATCCGGGGAGACTCCCCTTCCTCCCCTGGAAGGAGCGGTGTGGGAGCGCACCACAGGCATCTGCTGGGTTTGGAGACTCCACACAGGGTCGGGTGCCAGAGACAGAAACGCTTGGTCACAGGCCGGGTGAGCAGGGAGTGTGGCCAGAGACCGGGGAGACGGGAATGACTGACTGCTTTTCTCTGGGGGCGCACTGAGGAGTGGGGCCCCGAGCTCTGGGCTCCTCCAGGGGAAGACTGGGAGGCCGCCATTTTCACTCTCATCCTCCAAAGCTGTATGAAAAGCTTGCAGGGAACAAAAGCTCCCGAGAGCAAACCCGAGCAGATTGCTTAGCCCAGATCGGCAAGGGCGGGGCAATTCTGCCTCCAGCAAAGTCTTTTCGGAACCACTTGGCAACAGGCCCCTCCCCTAGAAGATCAGCAAGAACAGCCAGCCAAGACAAAGTTTACCGATCAATGAGAATGGCAGAACTCCAGCGCTAGGGGAATACTGCAAATAGAATTCATGGCTTTTTTACCATGATTCTTTAGTCTTTCAAAGTTAATTTTTTTTAACTTTTTTTTTTGAATTTTTCTTTTTCCCTTTTTCAACCAACATCTTATCAATCCCTTTTTAAAAAATTTTTATTTTTCGAGTCATATTCAATCCCTTCATAGGAGTTACCCTTATTTTTGGCATATATATATATATATATATGTGTGTGTGTGTGTATGTATGTATGTATGTATGTATATGTATATATGTTGTTCTCCCTTTAAAATTTTGGGATACAGTTTCTTCTAACAGATCAAAATATACCCTAAATCTCTAGTGTATGGCTTTGTTCTAGTCTTCTGCCTGATCACATTCTCTCCTTTTTTTTCAATCCTCTTCTTTCTTCTTTCAACCAAATTCTTATCAATTCCTTTTATAAAATCTTTTATAATTTTAATCTTTACACTCAGCCCATCCCTTCATGGTATTAACCCTTATTTTTGTACATATATAAGTTTTGCTTCCTTTAAAGTTTTGGGAGGCACTTTCTTCTAACAGAACAAAACACACACAAAATCTAGTGTGTGGCACTGATCTATGCACCAGCCTGATCATATTTGATCATATTCTGTTTTTTGTTTGTTTTGTTTTTGTTTGTTTTTATCTTTTTATTTTTCTTTTTTCTTTCTTTCCGTTTCTTTTCCCCCAGTTTCAGGTCTTTTCTGATTTCTTTAGTGTATATTTTCTCTGTATATTTTCTGGTGACGTTGTTACCCTGTTAGCATTGTTCTCTATTCTCCTCTGGACAAAATGGCAAGATGGAAAAAAATCACCTCAACAAAAAGAACAAGAGGCAGTACCGACTGCCAGGGACCGAATCAATACGGACATTAGTAAGACGTCGGAACTAGAGTTAAGAATGATGATTTTAAAGATACTAGCTGGGCTTGAAAAAGCATGGAAGTTATTAGAGAAACCCTTTCTGGAGAAATAAAAGAACTAAAATCTAACCAAGTCGAAATCAAAAAGGCTATTAATGAGGTACAATAAAAAATGGAGGCTGTAACTACTAGGATAAATGAGGCAGAAGAGAGAATCAGCGATACAGAAGACCAAATGATGGAAAATAAAGAAGCTGAGAAAAAGAGATAAACAACTACAGGATCAGGGGGCAGAATTCGAGAGAAAAGTGATACCATAAGATGAAACAACATTAGAATAATTGGGATCCCAGAAGTAGAAAGAGAGAATGGGGCAGAAGGTATATGGGAGCAAATTATAGCAGAGAACTTCCCTAATTTGGGAAAGGAAACAGTCATCAAAATCAAGGAGGCACAGAGAACCCCTCTCAAAATCAATAAAAATAGGTCAACACCCCAGCATCTAGTAGTAAAACTTACGAGTCTCAGAGATAAAGAGAAAATCCTGAAAGCAGTTTGGGAGAAGAGATATGTAACCTACAATGGCAGAAACATTAGATGGGCAACAGACCTATCCACAGAGACCTGGCAGGCCAGAAAGGACTGGCATGATATATTCAGAGCACTAAATGAGAAAAATACGCAGCCAAGAATACTATATCCAGCTAGGCTGTCACTGAAAATAGGAGGAGAGATAAAAAACTTCCGAGACAAACAAAAACAAAAGGAATTTGCAAACGTGAAACCAGCCCTACAAGAAATATTGAAAGGGATCCTCTAACAAAGAGAGAGCCTAAAAGCAACATAGACCAGAAAGGAACACAGACAATATACAGTAACAGTCACCTTACAGGCAATACAATGGCACTAAATTCATATCTTTCAGTCGTTACCCTGAATGTAAATGGGCTAAGTGCCCCAATCAAAACACAAAGGGTATCAGACTGGATAAAAAAACAAGGCCCATCAATATGCTGTCTGCAAGAGACTCATTTTAGACCCAAAGACACCCCAGATTGAAAGTGAGGGGGTGGAAAATCACTTACCATGCTAATGGACACCAAAAGAAAGCTGGGGTGGCAATCTTTGTATCAGACACATTAGATTTTAAACCAAAGACTGTAATAAGAGATGAGGAAGGACACTACATCCTACTTAAAGGGTCTATCCAACAAGAAGATCTAACAATTGTAAATATCTATGCCCCTAATGTGGGAGCAGGCAATTATATAAGTCAATTAATAACAAAAGCAAAGAAACACATCGACAACAATACAGTAATGGGGGACTTTAACATCCCTGTCAATGAAATGGACAGATCATCTAAACAAAAGATCAACAAGGAAATAAAGACTTTAAATGACACATGGACCAAATGGACTTCACAGATATATCCAGAACATTCCATTCCAAAGCAAAAGAATACACATTCTTCTCTAGTGTCCATGGAACATTCTCCAGAATAGATCACATCCTAGGTTACAAATCAGGTCTCAACTGGTACCAAAAGATTGAGATCATTCCCTGCATATTTTCAGACCACAATGCTTTGAAACTAGAACTCAATCACAAGAGGAAAGTCGGAAGAACTCAAACACATGGAGGCTAAAGAGCATCCTGCTAAAGAATGAATGGGTCAACCAGGAAATTAAAGAAGAACTAAAGAAATTCATGGAAACGAAAATGAAAACACAACTGTTCAAAATCTTTGGGAGGCAGCAAAGGCAGTCCTAAGAGGAAAGTATATAGCAATACAAGCCTTTCTCAAGAAACAAGAAAGGTCTCAAATACACAACCTAATCCTACACCTAAAGGAGCTGGAGAAAGAACAGCAAATAAAGCCTAAACCCAGCAGGAGAAGAGAAAGAATACAGATCAGAGCAGAAATCAATGAAATAGAAACCAAAAGAAAAGGAGAACAGATCAACGAGACTTGGAGCTGGTTCTTTGAAAGAATTAACAAGATTGATAAACCCCTGGCCAGACTTATCAAGAAGAAAAATGACCCAAATAAACAAAATCACGAATGAAACAGGAGAGATCACAACCAACACCAAAGAAATACAAACAATTATAAGAACATATTATGAGCAACTCTATGCCAGCAAATTAGATAATCTGGAAGAAATGGATACATTCCTAGAGATGTATCAACTACCAAAACTGAACCGGGAAGAAATAAAAAACCTGAACAGACCTATAACCACTAAGGAAATTGAAGCAGTCATCAAAAATCTCCCAACAAAAAAAAGCCCAGGGCCAGATGGCTTCCCAGGGGAATTCTACCAAACATTTAAAGAAGAATTAATACCTATTCTCCTGAAACTGTTCCAAAAAATAGGAATGGAAGGAAAACTTCCAAACTCGTTTTATGAGGCCACCATTACCTTGATCCCGAAACCAAAGACTCCATCAAAAAGGAGTATTACAGACCAATATCCTTGATGAACATGGATGCAAAAATTCTCACCAAAATACTAGCCAATAGGATACAACAATACATTAAAAGGATTATTCACCACGACCAAGTGGGATTTATCCCTAGGCTGCAAGGTTGGTTCACCATCTGCAAACCAATCAATGTGATATGATACATTAATAAAGAAAGAACAAGAACCATATGATCCTCTCAATAGATGCAGAAAAAGCATTTGACAAAGTACAGCATCCTTTCTTGATCAAAACTCTTCAAAGTACAGGGATAGAGGGTACATACCTCAATATCATAAAAGCCATCTATGAAAAACCCACAGTGAATATCATTCTCAATGGGGAAAAACTGAGAGCTTTCCCCCTAAGGTCAGGAATGCGGCAGGGATGTCCACTATCACCACTGCTGTTCAACATAGTACTAGAAGTCCTAGCCACAGCAATCAGAGAACAAAAAGAAATCAAAGGCATCCAAATCGGCAAAGAAGGAGTCAAATTCTCACTCTTTGCAGATGATATGATACTTTATGTGGAAAACCCAAAAGACTACATCCCAAAACTGCTAGAACTCATACAGGAATTCAGTAAAGTGGCAGGATATTAAATCAATGCACCGAAATCAGTGGCATTCCTATACACCAACCAGAAGACAGAAGAAAGAGAAATTAAGGAGTCGATCCCATTTACAATTGCACCCAAAACCATAAGATACCTAGGACTAAATCTAACCAAAGAGGCAAAGAATATGTACTCAGAAAACTATAAACTACTCATGAAAGAAACTGAGGAAGACACAAAGAAATGGAAAAACGTTCCATGCTCATGGATTGGAAGAACAAATATTGTGAAGATATCAATGCTACCTAGCACAATCTACACATTTAATGCAATCCCCTTCAAAATACCATCCACTTTTGGGGCGCCTGGGTGGCTCAGTCGTTAGGTGTCTGCCTTCGGCTCAGGTCATGATCCCAGGGTCCTGGGATTGAGTCCCGCACTGGGCTCCCTGCTCCACGGGAAGCCTGCTTCTCCCTCTCCCACTCCCCCTGCTTGTGTTCCCTCTCTTGCTGTGTCTCTCTCTGTCAAATAAATAAATCTTTAAAAAAAAAAAATACCATCCCCTTTTTTCAAAGAAATGGAACAAATAATCCTAAAATTTATATGGAACCAGAAAAGACCCCAAATAGCCAGAGGAATGTTGAAAAAGAAAAGCAAAGCTGGCGGCATCACAATTCTGGACTTCAAGCTCTACTACAAAGCTGTCATCATTAAGACAGTATGGTACTGGCACAAAAACAGACACATAGATCAATGGAACAGAATAGAAAGCCCAGAAATGGACCCTCAACTCTATGGTCAACTAATCTTCAACAAAGCAGGAAAGAATGTCCAATGGAAAAGACAGTCTCTTCAACAAATGGTGTTGGGAAAATTGGACAGCCACATGCAGAAGAATGAAACTGGACCATTTCCTCACACCACACACAAAAATAGACTCAAAATGGTTGAAAGACCTCAATGTGAGACAGGAGTCCATCAAAATCCTAAAGGAGAACACAGGCAGCAACCTCTTTGACCTCAGCCGCAGCAAGTTCTTCCTGGAAACATCACCAAAGGCAAGGGAAGCAAGGGCAAAAATGAATTATTGGGACTTCATCAAGATAAAAAACTTTTGCACAGCGAAAGAAACAGTCCACAAAACCAAAAGACAACTGACAGAATGGGAGAAGATATTTGAAAATGACATATCAGATAAAGGGCTAGTATCCAAAATCTATAAAGAACTTCTTAAACTCAACACCCAAAGAACAAATGATCCAATCAAGAAATGGGCAGAAAACATGAACATTTTTCCAAAGAAGACATCCAAATGGCCAACAGACACATGAAAAAGTGCTCAACATCGCTCTGCATCAGGGAAATCCAAATCAAAACCTCAGTGAGATACCACCTCACAGCAGTCAGAATGGCTAAAATTAACAAGTCAGGAAACGACAGATGTTGGCGAGGATGTGGAGAAAGAGGAACTCTCCTACACTGTTGGTGGGAATGCAAGCTGGGGCAGCCACTCTGGAAAACAGTATGGAGCTTCCTCAACATTTGAAAATAGAGCTACTATATGATCCAGCAATTGCTCTACTGGGTATTTACCCTAAAGATCCAATGTAGGGATCCAAAGGGGCACGTGCTACCCAATGTTTACAGCAGCAATGTCCACAGTAAGCAAACTGTGGAAAGAGCCAAGATGTCCATTGACAGATGAATGGATAAAGAAGATGTGGTATAGATACACAATGGAATATTATGCAGCCATCAAAAGGAATGAAATCTTGCTATTTGCAACGACGTGGCTGGAACTGGAGGGTATTATGCTGAGTGAAATAAGTCAATCAGAGAAAGATATGTATTATATGACCTCAATGACATGAGGAATTCTTAATGTCAGGAAACAACTTAATCTCAGGAAACAAACTGAGGGTTGCTGGAGTGGTGGGGGGTGGGAGGGATGGGGTGGCTGGGTGATAGACACTGGGGACAGTATGTGCTATGGTGAGCGTTGTGAATTGTGTAAGACTGTTGAATCACAGACCTGTACCTCTGAAACAAATAATACATTATATGTTAAACAACAAAAAAAAAGATAGCAGGAAGGGAAGAATGAAGGGGGGAAATCAGAGCGGGAGACGAACCATGAGAGACTATGGACTCTGAAAAACAAACTGAGGGTTTTGGGGGGGGAATGGGTTAGCCTGGTGATGGGTATTAAGGAGGGCACGTTCTGCATGGAGCAGTGGGTGTTATACGCAAACAACGAATCACGGAACACTACATCAAAAACTAATGATGTAGTGTGTGGTGATTAACATAATAATTAAAAAAATCTAAGTGTTGGTATAAATATGACTAAAGTAACACAACACTGGAAACCCAAGTGCTTTATTAACAAATGTCTGAAGAGGAAATTACACAGTGGGCACCCTGGACGTCACCAATTTTCAATTATTTAAAATCAGTAAGATGGGAAGGGGAGTTAAGAAGGCAGAGTGGGGGACCCTGGGCTTGTCTTGTCCCTTGAACACAGGAAGATAAACATCAAATCATTTTGAACACCCAAGAAATTGATCTGAGGACTGAAAGAACAAAACTGCACAGCTACAAGTAGAAAAATGACCACCTTGTGGAAGGTAGGGGCTGCGGAGCATGGATTAATGGGAGAAAACAACTGCGGGTGCTGTGGAGGGGAGGGAGCTCTGATTGCGGAGAGAGAGAGAAAGAGAGAGGGAGGAAAAGAAAGTGAAGCAGCATGTAGGGGACTACACAAGAAAAACTCTTCCCCAAAACTACTGACTGGGAAAAGGAGAAGCGTGGATTCCTGCAGATTACTATAAGCAGCACAGTTCAAAGTCTGAAGTTTTAGAAGTCTGTGCTACTAAGGTCATGCCTGGTGGGCTTAGTGGTACTCCTACTGTGAAGGAAGGCAGAGACCCTGGAGCAGGCAGCATGGTCTGAGGATCCTCTAGGTCATACGGGGAGAAACAGTTTCCCTTCTTGGAGTGCATCTGGGAGTGGTGAAATGGCTTTTGTAGGGACAGAACTGGTGGTGCCAATGTGCTGCTCTGTTCCCTAACATAGGAACAGAGACACCAGCTGAGGGCAGCAAGCCTTGGTGCCAGCTTTTTGCTACACTTTACCATAGACTCCAAACAATTGCATTGTCAAGCAACCACTTTTCTGGAACAAACTTGAAAATGGCAAAAGCATGGCAAGACCCTCCCCAAGAGGATCAGTGTGGGTCCACAAAATTTGGAGTTTTGAAACTCAGCCACATTCTTGAGATAAAACACAGGAGGGCTGTGCCACCTGACAGGCAGACAGCTCCGACACAGACAGGGTGAAGGCAGGGATCTAACAGAAGCTGGGGGCACAAGGGGGGTGATTGTTTGCTCTTCTGTGAGGGCTTCCAGAAGAGTGGCAGGCTTGAGCTCGCTATGCCGGGGATGAGAGAGCAGAGCGATGCCATTCCTCCCTCCCCCTTCCATCAGCACTGACTGACCTCAGGGAGCAACACAGCACCCCCTCAGTGGAGACCACCAAGCCCTGTGCCCCTGTGCCCCGCAGGTGCATCTCCACTAAGGCAAGTCAGCCTGAGAATCAGTGCAGCAGGTCCCTCTCCTAGAAAACCAGCACACACCCCTCACATGCACCAAGGCTACTGATCATAGAGTGCTGCAAAGCTTCGTTCTAGGGGAAATAGTATCTAGCTTCTTCTTTTTTTGATCTAGTTTCTTTTAACAAGCAGACCAAGACACACCTAGTAAAAACTTGCCACACGGTGGACAAGGTCCAACCCCTCCCCCCCACTGCAGGCAAGGAAAAACTCTGCAGAGGACTGACTTGAGGGTAGGAGCATCAAAACACAACAACAGAGTGATATAGGATCTCCCCGCTTTTTTTTGGACCTCTTCTTAATATAGCCATTACTCTCAGAAGCAGGAGTACAACAGGCTTTCCTAACAATCATACAAAAAAACAGTAACCTAAACAAAATGACAAGATTGAGGGATTCACCCCAAAAGAAAGAACTAACAGCCAGGGATTTAATCAATACAGATATAAGTAAGCTATGTGAAACTTATAAGGATAGTAGCTGGGCTTTAAAAACGCATAGAAGACACTAGAAAATTCCTTACTGCAGAGATAAAAGAACTAAAAACTAGTCAGACCAAAATTTAAAATGCTATTACTGACTGGATGCCTTGACTATGCGGATGGACGAAGCAGAGGAATGAATCAGTGATATAGAACATAAAATTATGGAAAATAATGAAGCTGAAAATAAGAGGGAAAGAAAGGTATGGGATCACAAATATAGACTTAGGGAACTCAGCGACTCCTTAAAGCTTAATAATATTCATATCATAGCAGTCCCAGAAGAAGAGAGGGAAAAGGGGGCAGAAGGTGTATTTCAGCAAATTATAGTTGAAAACTTCCCCAAGCTGGGAAGGAAACAGACACTGAAATCTAAGAAGCACAGAGAACTCCCATTAAATTCAACAAAAGCCAGCCATCACCAAGACATATCATAGTCAAATTCATAAAACAGACAAGGAAAGAATCCTGAAAGCAACAAGGAAAAAAAAAATCTTAACCTACAAGGGAAGATGGATAAGGTTTGCAGCAGATCTGTTCACAGAAACTTGGCAGGCCAGAAGACAATGACAGGATATATTCAATGTGCTGAATGGGAAAAATATGCAGCCAACTCCAGCAAGGTTGTCTGTCATTCAGAATAGAAGGAGATATAAAGAGTTTCCCAGAAAAAAATCTAAGAGTTCATGACCACTAAACCAGCCCTGCAAGAATATTAAAGGGGACTCTTTGGAGAAAAAAAGGACCAAAACCAACAAAGACTAGGAAGGAAAGAAAACATCACCAGAAACACCAACTTTACAGGTAACACAATGGCACTAAATTCATAGCAATCATCACTCTGAATGTAAATGGACTAAATGTTCCAATCAAAAGACACAGGGCATCAGAATGGATTAAAAAATAAGACCTGTCTATATGTTGCCTATAAGAGACTCATTTTAGACCTAAAGACACCTGTCGGTGGAAAGTAAGAGGATGGAGAACCATCTAACATGCTAATACATATCTAAAGTAAACCGGAGTAGCCATACTTATATTAGTCAAACTAGATTTTAAACCAGAGACTGTAACACGAGATAAAGAAGGGCACTATGTCATAATTAAGGGGTGTATCCAACAAGAAGATCCAACAATATTTATGCCCCCACCTTGGGAGCACCCAAATATATAAAGCAATTAATAACAAACATAAAGAAACTCACCGATAGTAATACAATAATAGTAGAGGGCTTTAATACCTCCCTTACTGCAATGGACAGATCACCTAAGCAGAAAATCAACAAGAAAACAATGGCTTTGAATGACACACTGGACCAGGTGGACTTAACAGATACATTCAGAATATTTCATCCTAAAACAGCAGAATACACATTCTTTTTGAGTGCACATGGAACATTCTCCAGAATAGACCACATACTGGGTCACAAATCAGCCTTCAACAAGTACAAAAAGGTCGAGGTCATACCATGCATATTTTCAGACCACAATGCTATGAAACTTGAAGTTAACCACAAGAAAAATTTGGAAAGATCACAAATACATGGAGATTAAAGAACATCCAACTAAAGAATAAATGGGTTAACCAGGAAATTGAGAAATAAAAAAATAGATGTAAGCAAATGAAAATGAAAACATGACAGTCCAAAACCTTTGGGATGCAACAAAAGCGGTCCTAAAAGGGATGTATATTGTAATACAGGTCTACCTCAAGAAGCAAGAAAAGTCTCAAACAACCTAACCTTATACCTCAAGGAGGGAGAAAAGGAACAGCAAATCTAAGGGCAGTAGAAGAAGAGAAATAATTAAGATTAGAGCAGAAATAAATGATACAGAAACAAAACAAAACAAAACCCAGTAGAACAGATCAACAAAACTAAGAGCTGGTTCTTTGAAAGAATTAATACAATTGATAAACCCCTAGCCAGACTTACCAAAAAGAAAAGAGAAAGGACCTAAATAATGAAAGAGGACAGATCACAAGCAACACCACAGAACCACAAATAATTATAAGAGAATATTATGAAAAATGATATGCCAACAAACTGGGCAATCTGGAAGAAATGGATAAATTCCTAGAAATATATAAACTACCAAAACTAAAATAGGAAGAAATAAAAAATTTGAACAGACACATACCAGTAAAGAAATTAAATCAGTAATAAAACATCTCCTAACAAACCAAAGTCCAGGACCAGATGGTTTCCCAGCGGAATTCTATCAGACATTTAAAGAAGAGTTAATACTTATTCTTCCCAATTAACAGAAATGGAAGGAAAACTACAAACTTCTTCCATGAGGCCAGCATTACCCTGTTCTAAAACCAAAGACCCCACTAAACAGGAGAAGTACAGGCCAATATCCCTGATGAACATGGATGCAAAAATTATCAACAAGATACTAGCAAACTGAATCCAACAGTACATTAAAAGAATTATTCACCACAATCAAGTGGGATTTATTCCTGGGCTACAGGGGTGGTTCAATATTTGCAAATCAATCAATGTGATACACCACATAAAAGAAAGGACAAGAACCATATGATCCTCTCAACAGATGTAGCAAAAGCATTTGACAAAATACAGCATCTTTTCTTGATAAAAACGCTCAACAGAGTAAAGATAGGTGGAACATACCTCAACATCATAAAGACCATATACAAAAGACCCACAACTAATATCATCCTCAATGGGGAAAAACTGAGAGCTTTTCCTCTACTGTCATAACAAGACAGGGATGTCCACTCTCACCATTACTATTTAACATAGTACTGGAAACCTTAGCCTCAGCAATCAGACAACAAAAACAAAAGGCATCCAAGGGCACCACCCAGATGTGTCTGTTAAGCGTCTGTCTTTGGCTCAGGTCATGATCCCAGGGTCCTGGGATCAAGGCCCATGTCCTGCTCCCTGCTCAGCGGGGAGTCTGTTTCTCCCTCTCCCTCTGCCCCTCTCCTCTGCTCATGCTCCCTCTCTTACTCTGCTGTCTCTCTCAAATAAATAAAAATTTATTAAAAAAGAAAGAAATAAAAGGCATCCAAATTGGCAAAATAGTCAAACTTTCACAATTTGCAGATGACATGATACTCTATGTAGAAAACCTGAAAAACTCTACCAAAAAATTGCTAAAACTAATATATGAATTCAGCAAAGTTGCAGGATATAAAATCAATGTACAGAAATCTGCTGCATTTCCATACACCAACAATGAAGCAGCAAAAAAAGAAATCAAGGAATCGATCCCATTTACAACTGCACCAAAACCCATAAGATACCTAGGAATAAACCTAACCAAAGAAGTAAAAGATCTGTACTTTGAAAACTATAGAACACTTATGGAAGAAATTTAAGAATGACACAAAGAAATGGAAAAACATTCCATGCTCATGGATTGGTAGAACAACTACTGTTAAAATGTTTATACTACCCCAAAGCAATCTACACATTCATTGCAAAATACCACCAGCATTTTTCAGAGCTAGAACAAACAATCCTAAAATTTGTATGAACCACAAAAGACCCTGAATAGCCAAAGCAATCTTGAAAAAGAAAAGCAAACCTGGAGGCATCACAATTCTGGACTTCAAGTCATATTACAGAGCTGTAGTAATCAAAACAGTATGGCCCTGGCACAAAAATAGACACATCAATGGAACAGAAAACCCAGAAATGAACCCACAACTGTATGGTCAACTAATCTTTGACAAAGCAGGAAAGAAGACAGTCTCTTCAACAAATGGTGTTGGGAAAACTGGACAGCCACATGCAGAAGAATGAAACTGGACTACTTTCTTATACCATACACAAGAATAAAATCAAAGGTCTAAACGTGAGACAGGAAGCCATCAGAATCCTAGAGGACTACACAGGCAACAATCTCTTTGACTTTGGCCACAGCAAATTCTTACTAGACACATCTCTGGTGGCAAGGGAACAAAAGCAAAAATGAACTATTGGGACTTCATCAAGATAAAAAGCTTCTGCACAGTGAAGGAAATGATCAACAAACCTAAAAGGCAGCCTACAGAATGGGAGAAGATATTTGCAAATGACATCTGATGAAGGGTTAGTATCCAAAACCTATAAGGAAATTATCAAACTCAACACCCAAAAAACAAACAATCCAGTTAAGCAATGGGTAGAGACATTAACAGGCATTTTCCAAAGAAAATACAGATGGCTAACAGGCACATGAAAAGAGGCTCAACATCACTCAACATCAGGAAAATACAAATCAAAACCATGATGAGATATCACCTCACACCAGTCAGAATGGCTAAAACTAACAACGCAGGGAACAGATGCTGGCAAGGATGCAGAGAAAGGGGAACCCTCTTACCCTGTTGGTGGGAATGCAAACTGGTGCAGCCACTCTGGAAAACAGTATGGAGGTTCCTCAATAAGTTAAAAGTAGAGCTACCTTAGGATCCAGCAATTGTACTATGAAGTATTTACCCAAAGGATACAAAAATATAGATTTGAAGGGGGTACATGCACTCTGATGTTTATAACAGCATTATCAACAATAGCCAAACTGTGGAGAGAGCCCAAAATTCCATTGACTGATGAATGGATAAAGACTGATACATATTTACAATAGAATATTACTCAGCCATCAAAAGAATGAAATCTTGCCATTTGCAATGACCTGGATGGAGGTAGAGTATATTATGCTAAGTGAAATAAGTCAGTCAGAGAAAGACAAATATATAATTTCACTCATATGTGGAATTTAAGAAACCAAACAGATGAACATAGGGGAAGGGGAAAAATGAGTGAGGGAAGCAAACTGTAAGAGACTCTTAACTATAGAGAACAAACTGATGGTTGGAGAGAGGTGGGCAGGGGATGGGATAAATGGGTGATGGGAGGGAACTTGTTATGATGAGCACTGGGTGTTATATCTAAGTGATGAATCACTAAATTCTACTCCCAAAACCAATATTACACTATATGTTAACTAATTAGAATTTAAATAAAATTTGAAAAAAAAGGAGGATGGAATCATAAAAAGTCAATCCTAGAGTTTAGGACCAAGATTTCCTGTTATATTTTTAACCAACAACTAATCATTTAGATTACATACTTCATTAGGTGAGACAACGTGCTTAACTTGAACAGCGTAGAGTTCTTCTGGGGGAGGCAGAGATGAAGGCAAATATGGTGGTAAAATAGGAGTCTCTGTTTCAGACAAAAGCAATTCCTAAAGCACCACAAATAAATTCAAATTTCAGAATGACTATTACAGAAATCCAATACATTATTAAGATTCATTACACTGCCAATTTATTTTCATTAGCAGAAAGCAAGCTCTCTTAGATAATGAATACCACAAAATGATTTTGTTTTAGTAGGACCAAAATGGGAGTAAAGATCTTTAACTCCAATTAAAAAAAAATCTGTGTTAAAACACTCATATAAATATTTATTTATGTATACATATTTACATATACACATAAAACTCTAGAAGAATGGCTAACAGTTAACAGTAATTGCCACTGTTTAGTGGGACTGGGATATTTGAGGTATAGAAAAGGGGGACATTTTTCTATTCACATTTCTATAGTATTCCATTTTAGAATATGTACATATTTTATAGTAAAAAATAATATATGAAGTGCCAAAAGAAGATTTAAGCTAAAATTATCAGAAAAAAGTGTGTTCTCTTTAAATTCCAAAAAAACATAGCAAATAATAAAAAGTTATGTGATTCCCAAGAGGAACCTGGCAGTCAGCAGTTGTTTAAAGCAAAAATATAAAAATGTGGGTGGTGTTTCTTTAAGAAAGTTTTAAAAGAGTCTTAAATATGATAATTAGCATAAAAAGTTAAATAATCACATTCAAATTAGATTAATTTATTACTATTTACATTTCCAAACTGGTGGCAAAACAGAACAAAACCTATCTGAACCACTTAGAATTCAGCAAAAAGTGACTACCAACTGCTATATGACTAATTTGTTACAAAGCACTTTACATTTGTTATTTTTATAACCACAGGAATAAAATTCTACTTATAAATAATTGGAACTTTCATTAAAACTCCTACTTCCTGCACCAAAAAGCACAAGTGGATAAAGAAAAAAGCATACATACTAGACTTCATCAAGATTAAAAACATTGGTGCTTTAAGGGCACCAGGGTGGCTCAGTTGGTTAAGCATCTGCCTTTGGCTCACGTCAGGATCTCAGGGTCTTGGGATGGGAGCCCCTGCTCAGCAGGGAGTCTGCTTCTCCCCCTCCCCCACTCATGCTCACTCTTTCTCAAATAAATAAAATCTTTAAAAAAAAAACCAAAAACTTTGGTGCTTTAAAGAGTACCACTGACAAAGTGAAAAGACAACTCACAGAATGGGAGGAAATATCTGCAAATCATCTATCTGATAAGGGACTTGTACACAGACTATATAAAGAACTCTTACAATTCAACATCATCAACCCAACTAAAAATGGGCAGAGGATTTTTTTTCATTCGTTTCTGTTTTTATTTGCCACCTTTTCTGGTTTTATTGAGATATAATTGACACATAACACTGTATTAGTGCAAGGTATACAACATAATAATTTAGTATATGTCTATAACTGTGAAATGACCACAAGTTTAGTTAACATCAATAACCTCGTAACAGTTACAAAACTTTTTTTTTCTGATGAAAACATTTAAGATCTACTCTCTTAGCAACTTTCAAATATATAATAAAGTGTTAACTATAGTCATCATGTTGTACATTACATCCCCAGGACTTATTTATAACTGGAAATTTTTTATCTTTTGATTGTCTTCACCCACTTCCCCCACCCCCCATCCCTAGCAACCACCAAACTGTTCTCTGTATCTGAGTTCAGTTTTTTTAAGATTCCACATATTAGTGAGATCATATAGTATTTGACTTATTTCACTTTGCATAATGCCTTCAAGGTCCATCCACGTTGTCACAAATGGCAGGATTTCCTTTTTATGGCTGAATAGAACACTATTTCACTGTGTAAAGATATATATGTGTGTGTAACATACACACCCCACATCTTTATCTATTCATCCACTGATGGACACTTAGATTGTTTCCATGTCTTGCTATTGTAAATGCTGCAATGGACATAGGGGTGCAGTTATTTCTTCAAGACAGTGATTTGTTTCCTTTGAATATACACCTAGAAGTGAAATTGAAAATGATAATTCTATTTTTAATTTTTGGAAGAACCTCCATACTGTTTTCCATAATGGTTGTACCAGTTTACATTCCCACTACTGGTGCACAATGGTTCCCTTTTCTCCACATCATCACCAGCACTTCTTTCTTGTCTTTTCGATGATGGCCATTCTAATATATGTAAGGTGATACCACACTGTGGTTTTAATTTGCATTTCCCTGATGATTAATGATGTTGAGCACCTTTTCATGTACCTGTGGGCTATTTGTATGTCTTCTTTGAAAAAAAGTCTATTTAGTTCCTCTGCTCACTTTTTAATCAGATTATTTCTGACTATTGAGTTGTAGAAGTTCTTTATACATTTTGGATATTAACTCTTTATCAGATATATGATTTGCAAGTATTTCCTCCCATTTGTAGGCCACCTGTTTATTTTGTTGATGGTTTCCTTTGTTGTGCAGAAGCTTCTTGGTTTGAAGTAGTCCCACTTGTTAAATTTTGTTTCTGTTGGCTTTGCTTTTGGTGTCAAATCCTGGGCAAAGTACTTGAACAGAGATTTCTTCAAAGAAAATATATAAATGGCCAAAGAGCATATGAAAAGATGCTCACCATCATCAGTCATGAGAGAAAAGCAAATCAAAAAACCACAATGAGATACTACTTTATAGCTATCCTAGGATGGCTGGGGAAAAAGTCAGGTAACGTACTGATAAGGATATGGGGATAAAATGGAACCTTGTACATTCCTGGTATAAAAGTAAAATGGTGCATGCCTTTTGGAAAACAGTTTTGTAGTTCCTTAAAATGGTAAACAGAATCACCATATGACTCAGCAATTCCACTAGTAGGAATTAGGTCCATACCAAAAGAGAAGGGAAAACAGATGCCTACATTAAAACTTGTATGCAAATGTTCACATCTTTATTCACAATTGCAAAAAGGTAGAAACCCAACTATCCATAAACAGATGAATGCATAAATAAAATGTGGTAATCTATACAAAGGAATATTATTCAGCAATAAGGATACATACTACACTACAACATGAATGAAACTTGAAAATGTTATTCCAGTGAAAGAAGTCAGTTACAAAGGGCTATGTATTGTATGATTCTCTTTATATAAGATGTCTAAAATCGGCAAATCAAGAGAGACAGAACATTGGTGGTCTCCAGGACACTGGGAAAGGGAAAAATGGGAAGTGACTCCTGCTGGTATGGGGCTTCTTTTTGGGATGATGAAATGTGGAATTAAATAGCTGTGATGATTGCACAACTCTGAATATACTAAAAACCACTGTATTGTATACTTTAAAAAGGTAAATTTTACAGTACATAAATTATATCTCAATAAAGCCATTATAAAAGAAAATGCTTACTTCCTGATCTTATATTAGATCTTTGTACTGATGAAATGCCCAAAGTTTCCAAAATATTTGGATTGAAACTTACCTCAAATCTTATTTCCCATCTTTCATCCTCATACTTTTTATTGTAATCTGTTAGTTTCTGAAATAATATAGTATTGTTAATAAACCATCTTCAACTATATAATATTTTTAAGGCACTTTCATATTTCATCCCCACAAAAACTAGGTGCATGTCCTTGTTGGCATTCATTTAGTTATTTTGTGTTAACTATGGGAAAATCTAATGTTCTGAGTGATCTTAATAGTGCAATAATAAGAATCTTCAAAATTATGTTAAACACACGTCAATAGTAATTACAGTTAACCCTTGAAGAGCATGAGAGTTAGGGATGAAAAGCCACATATAACTTCTGACTTCCTAAAAACTTAATTACTAATAGCCTACTGTTGACTGGAAGGCTTACCAATAACAAAAACAGTTGATTAACACATATTTTGTAAGTTATGTGTATTATATATTGTATTCTTACAATAAAGTAAGCTAGAGAAAATAAAATGTTATTAAGAAAATCATAAGGAAGAGAAAATAAATTTACAGCCCTGTAAAGAATCCACATGTAAGTGGACCCAAGCAAACCTGTGTTGTTCAAGGACCAACTGCAGTTTATTATGAGAGAGTAGGAGTTCTTACATATTTTTTTTAAATGTTCACACTAAAGAGTACACCTGGAAGGGAGGGACTTAGTAATCTTTATAAAACCAGTTTAACAGATGGTATACCTTTTATACAAATACATGGGTACATACACACATGCACACCCACACACACATCACACCCACCCTTCTGCTCATAAGAAAAAACTGGCGGTGAGGATTACATGTACAAAGTAATATCACAGTTTCTATGTGAGAGAATTAAGTAGTTTTCTATATTGAATGGAACATTCAATGTTTGGCTGTGTACTGTTATGAAAAGGAATATTTAAAAATCTAACACGTGAACTGTAAGTCTAGAAATAAATATATCTTGCTATATAAAATGTTTATGTTATTATTTATGATGAGTTCCCTATTCCCATTAAATATTTATGAAATCTTGCAATGTGAAAACATATCTATAACAGGCTAATTATGTTTTTTAAAATATTAAAAAACAGAAGCACTGGGAAACTGGAAAGTGCTATTTATTGAAGCTAAGCTTAAAACCCAGCTCGGAGTTTCCTGTATGAGGGCAAAATAGAGGAAATGTTATAATGTCAAATAAAAGGAATACAAATTTTTATCTGCTGAGAGAATCCTTTTCTGGCAGTGAATTCTACTAGCATTTTAGAATATACATTTCTATATCCAAACAACACTGGATAACAAATACTGTGGAATTAAATAGCTGTCATGATTGAACAACTCTGAATATACTAAAAACCACTGTATTGTACACTTTAAAAAGGTAAATTTTATAGCACGTAAGTTATATATCAATAAAGCTTAGTTTAAAGATACAGAAACATTAACTGAACCTTAGTGCAATTTAAGCCTTTTTTAGGACATTTATAAAGCATGATCTAGTGTATCACTTTCTCACTAAATAATTTACAATCCTCTATACTCTCTTAATATATCAGACACAAAGAACTGTACTGAAGACTTGGAAGTGTAAGGCAAAATATGACATTTTATCCAGAATTTGTTTTTCTATAGTTTAGATTTTTATAGAAAAATAGCTCACTTACTTCTTTCAATATCTCTTCAGAATGCTCAAAAGTACAATATTTATGGTATGCCATAAAATAAGAAAGTGACATTCCATCAAAATAGAGATGAATAAATAATTTCTCCCATGGGTTTTCAGGTAATTCCTATTTAAGTTCAATAAACAAAATTATTACTATAAAAATAAAGTCTGAAGATTAAAATTCTTGAGTAGGCAAATATGAAATTAGATTTTTGATGACCACAGTATTACCAGTTTGGCCAGTGGCTCATTTCATAAAATTTTCTTCCTGGTATTTTAACAGTAATTCTACTATCATGGTTTCTGTAAAATATACTTACATGTCCATAAGGTAGAGAGTTTTCTAGTTATTTACTAAAAAATTACATCTTTAGAGGATACTAATAATTTGTACTAAGTAGAAGGAGAAAGAAAAGGTATGTCCAGAGGTAAAGAAATGAAGTCTTGTTAAAAATCCAGAAATGGCAGGAATCAGAAGAAATTCATGACTGTTTAGAAGGAGTTATAATAGCTTTAAAATTCTTAAGTTCACTTAAGTTATTAGGTACCAAACATGTACATAGCTGATAAGCTGATCATTTCTCATCGTTTACACTTGGTACCACCTTAGGCCTACTGTCTCTACTGAGTTACCGTAATCGCCTTCCAGCAGATCTCCCTGTTCCCTATCTTTTCTACTCTCCAGCTCTTCTCAGTGTAGCAGAGTGGAAATACTAGAATGTAAAGGGTAGGTCATGTCACTCCTTTGCTCAAGTCCTCAAGTGGCTGCCTGTGTCAGTTTGAGAGCTGAAACTCACAAATCTCCTCCCATCTCCAACTCTTCTCTGTCTTGCTCCTTCTGCTCCAGCCCCAGTGGCTTCTCTGCCAGTCCTTGAACACTCCAGACACGCTCCTGCCTTGGAGCTCTCTGCACTGTTCTCCGGAGAGCTGCATGGTTTGTCCTCTCGCCATTTTAAAGTCTTTACTCCTATCTCATTTTTTACAGTGAGGTCTTCCCTAACCACTGTGTTTAAAATGTTACCTTCTCCCCTGTCCCAACCTCCCCATCAGCCTTTCCTTCTTTATTTTCTTCCTAGCACTTACCACGATCTAATATATATATCTTATATTTTGTGGTTTTTATTTTGTTTCCCACCACTAAAATGGAAGCTCCAGGAAGGCAGAAATTTGGCTCTGCAGTTCATTGTTGTACCTCCGAGGCTAAGAACAGAGCTCAGCTCATAAGAGGTACTCAGTATTTCTTAGTAGTATATAAAAACACAGGAGCAAGTCTGGGTAAGGTCTGGTATGGCAGTGAGGGCTGAAGGACGTGCACATTCATGGTTTCTGACAATTTAAGCAGTCTTGGGTATACTATGAATTGCTCTCCTCTGTTAAGCTAAGCAGCAAAGAAAGCGACCTTGATAAACTAAAAAATTTCAATCTCTACCTTACTGCCATGACCTTCCATAGAGGCTATGAGTAACCAGAGAGGAGCTCTTGGTGCTAACATCAGCAACAATAAAGCTTCTCTACTGTTTTATGTAAGTGGGTCTATGGCTCTTGTTAAGTCTTTATCATCCTCTAATTACACCTTTCATACAGAAACAGTTTCCTTACAGTTTTTGTACCTTTCTACTGGAATCCTCAAACATAGCTGTAGATTAATCTTATTACCTCACTGCTCAGAAACCTCCAATGGGGTGCCACTGATTGACTTTTTTTTATTTTATTTTATTTACTTATTTGAGAGAATGAGAGAGAGAGAGAGAACACGAGAGGGGGTTGGGTCAGAGGGAGAAGCAGACTCCCTGCTGAGCAGGGAGCCCGATGCGGGACTCGATCCCGGGACTCCAGGATCATGACCTGAGCCGAAGGCAGTCGCTTAACCAACTGAGCCACCCAGGCGCCAGCCACTGATTGACTTTTACCTCTCTTAAATCCTATTCACCACTACTTTTCCTCATAAAACCTCTATTATTCTAGCCAAACAGTTATACTATTTCCTAAATGTGCCATGCCCAGTTCTGTCTCTCTATGCTTACTTGTGCATTCCATTTCCCCGGTCAGGAGAACTTTTCCATCTTTTCTTTAAGGGCTACCTCACTTACCATCACTAAATTCCTATTACACTTAACTCTTTTTACCACTTGGCTCTTGGCATGTTACTTGGTAGTGTGGAATTTTTAGGTTTATGTCCTGTATCTAGTTGTTTCACTAACTAGATAAGTTCTTTGAGGACAGAGATTAGCTGCACCTAGCACAGTGCTACATACATAGTAACATCCTGAAAACTCTTACATGTGTTTATAAACAACTCCAGTTCTTTGATGCTGCTCCCTGTTGCTGATAAAGAATCTTTCAGATTACTGACTTTAGTACTTAGGAAAGTTCTTAGGAACTTGTTCAAATTAGGTTCATTTAAAACAAGCCTAGAAACCAAAATGGTAACTTTTCCATGTTAATGAATAAGTTACATTCACACAGGAACATGGCTTGTCATAAAAATATCCCTCAGATTATGTTACCTATGATATTTTATAGCAAATAATTTAAATCAACAATATATGCCTTAAATATACATTACCTTAATGTGAATTTCCACCTCTCTCTTTGAAAGCAGTTCCTGAAGGAGTTCTATTGCATCTGGTTGCCAGACATTACCAACCTATTTGGGATTAATAAACTCAGATTCTTTCATATTTTCAAAAAATATGACAGAGCAGTAGGCAGATGAGAAATACAAAAGGAGCCATAAACAGGTTAACAGTAGATAAGAGTAGAACATATACAAGCAGTTTTAAGAGAATATCATGGATATATGATAAAAATGATCTGAAGAAGTAATTTGCCTGAGCTTCCCCTATAGTTTTCTCTTGAAACATTTTATGCTTTAAAAATATAAACCTACCTTAAAAACAAAGCATCACAAAACTTTTTTTAAACACCAATATGCCAATTGGTGCTTGTCTAATGCCCACATGTATTTACTAAGGAGCAGTGATTGTTGTGTTTTTAAGAGGTTTACATGGCAAAATTGGGACCTCCTGCCAAAAGCCACTGAGGAGCCTCAAGCTGCCAACGCCATGTGAGAGCTATTTGGAGGTGGATCCTCTATCCCAGTGAACCCTTAGGTGAACCTCTTTGCAGCATCACTAGGGATCCTGAGCCACAGAAATTGTATGAGGGAAAGTAAGTTTATTGTTAAATTAGACCACTAAGTTTTAGCTTAATTTGTTATGCAGCAAGAGATAATTAATATGCCACATTCCTTTATCTGATTTCCAGCTTTGAATCTGTTATGATTTTATTTGATGAAGAAATCACTAAATTTTAATAATCTTACACTTTCCCATCTATGAAGATATTAGGTCTCTTCACTTATTCAGATGATTTTTTATATCCTTCAGTATGATTTTGTAGTGTTCGTCATAAAGGCCTTTAGCTGTCTTATTAAACTTATTTCTAAGTATTTTATTATTTTTGCTGCAACTGAAAGGGATATCATCTTATATTCTAATTTCTAGAAAATTGTTAATAAAAAAGACAATATTTAAAATTAATCATCCCACAAATTACAATTTACTCACAGGTTTGGTATTATAGAGCTGACATGGAATACAAAACTGGGGCGTATCAGGATATAGTAAAATAGGGTAAAGATGACACTGTGGAATCTTCTCGGTGAATCCACGATCTAAATATTGTACCTGCAATAGGACAAATAAAATTTATAATTTAAATTTACTATTAAAAAGTAGGGGCCAGAAGGTACTCTTTGGTATTTAAAAGAAACAGACATCCTAGAAAAATATCTAAATCTGGATTTGAAAAATCTCCAGAAAAAAGAAACACAGAATTCCCTCATCCCATAGTGTATTAAATTTCATTGTCAAAAGTTTCTTTATGGGGCGCCTGGGTGGCTCAGTTGGTTAAGCGACTGCCTTCGGCTCAGGTCATGATCCTGGAGTCCCTGGATCGAGTTCCGCATCGGGCTCCCTGCTCGGCAAGGAGTCTGCTCCTCCCTCTGACCCTAACCCGTCTCATGTGCTCTCTCTCATTCTCTCTCTCTCAAATAAAATCTTTAAAAAAAAGTTTCTTTATGCATAAACCAAAGCTTTTTTAAAGTCTTATTAGATTTATAAATTCCTTAAAAATTTCTTTTTGAAGACAGTTTTTGTTTTGTTTTTCTAAGTATTTTAGAAGCACTGATTTACATTGAATAAAGGAATATATTGGTTTGTTTTCTTGTTGAATTTTAAGAGTTTTTTGTACATTTTGGATAACAGTCCTTTACCAGATGTATCTTTTGCAAATATTTTCTCCCAGTGTGTGGCTTGTCTTCTCATTCTTTTGACACTGGCTTTCACAGAGGGGAAGTTTTTAATTTAAATGAAGTCCAGCTTCATTTCTTTCATGGGTCATGTCTTTGGTGCTATTATCTGAAAAATTACCATACTCAAGGTCACTGAGGTTTTCTCTGCTATCTTCTAGGAGTTTTATAGTTTTGTGTTTTACGTTTAGGTCTGTGATCCATTTTGAGTTAATTTTTGTGAAGGGTGTCAAAGTCTAGATCCATTTTTTTTTTTAAGATTTTATTTATTTATGTAATGGAGAGAGAGACAGGAGAGAGGGAACATAAGGAGGGGGAGTGGGAAAGGGAAAAGCGGGCTTTCTGCTAAGCAGGGAGCCCGATGCAGGGCTTGATTCCAGGACCCCAGGATCGTGACCTGAGCCAAAGGCAGATGCTTAATGACTGAGCCACCCAGGCGCCCCTAGATCCATTTTTTTGCATGTGGATGTCCACTTGTTCCAGCAGCATTTGTTGAAAAGACCATCTTTGCTTAGTTGTATTGCCTTTGCTCCTTTGTCAAACATCAGTTGACTTCATCTACATGGGTCTATTTCTAGGCTCTCTATTCTATTCCATTGAACCATTTGTTCATTGTTTTGCTAATACCACAATGTCTCAATTACTGTAACTTTATAGTTAAGTCTTGAAGCCACGTAGTATCAGTCCTCTGACTTTGTTCTTTTCCTTTAATATTTTGTTGGCTCCTCTGGGTCTTTTGCCTCTCCATATAAACTTTAAAATCAATTTGCTGATATCTACGAAATAACCTGCTGGGATTTTGATTGGGATTGCATTGAATCTATCGATCAAGTTGGGAAGAACTGACATTTTGACAATATTGAGTCTTCTTATTCATGAACGCAGAATATCGCTCTGTTCATTTTGATTTTGTTCATCAGAGTTTTGTAGTTTTCCTCATAGAGATCTTCTACATATTCTGTTACAGTTATACTTAAGTATTTTGTTTTTTGGGTTGCTAATGTAAATGGTATTATATTCTTAATTTCAAATTGTACTTGTTCATTGCTGATCTACAGGAAAGTAATAGGCTTTTGTATGTTAACCTTGGATCCTGCAACCTTGCTATAATTGCAAGAATTATAGTTCCTGGAATTATAGTTCCAGGAATTTTGTTGTTTCTTTTGCATTTTTTATATAAACATGTCATCTGTGAACAAAGTTTTATTTCTTCCTTCCCAATCTGTTTGGGAAGGATCTGTTAATCTTTTATTTTCTTTTATCTTATTGCATTAGCTAGTACTTCTAGTATGATGTTGAAAAGGAGTTGTAAGAGGGAACATCCTTGTCTTGTTCCTGATCTTAGTGGGAAAGTCTTGAGGTTCTCACCATTAAGTATGATGTTGGCTGTAGGTTTTTTGTAGTTAGTCTTTATCAAGGAGGAAGTTCCCCTCTATTCCTATTACAGTTTTTTAGCATGAATGGGTGTTGGCATAGATTATTTTTCTCTATCCACTTATTTTTAATCTATATGTGTCTCATACTTAAAGTGAGTTTCTTGTGGACAACATATAGTAAACTGGTGCATTTAAACCACTGATCTTCAAAGCAATTATTGATATGGCTGGATTCATATCCAACATACTTGTTACTATTTCCTATTTGTTGCTTTTGTTCTTAGTTTTGTTCTCCACTCTCTGTCTCTTGTGGTTTAAACTGAGCATTTTCTGTTTCTTTAAAAAGTATATTATACTTTTTAAAAAGCATTACATCAAAAACTAATATGTTTGCTAATTGAATTTACATTTAAAAAAAAGAAAGTTGCATTCTCCACAGGAAAAAAAATAAAAAGCATTTATTAGTGGTTTCCATTCAGCATGCTATAATACTGAATTATTATTATTAAACATTTATACTGAATCCAAGTCTACTTTCAAATAACATTATACCACTTTACAGGTATTATGAGTACCATATAAGAAAACAATCCTAATTACTCTCTTCCATTCATTGTACCAGTCATTGATTTCACTTATATTTAAGCATGCATATATATACACATATATGTATATGGTATATACATATGCAGTTGAATACATTGTTGCTATTACTTTGAACTATCATGCTACATCAACTAAGAACAAGAAAACTGCAAGTTTTATTATTTATTTATTTATTTTTTAGAGAGAGCACACAAGCATGGAGGGGCAGAGGGAGAAGGAAAGAAAGAAAGCACGCTGCACACTTAGCGTGGAGCCTGATGTAGGGCTCAATATCATGACTCTGAGATTATGACCTAAGCCAAAATCAAGAATCAGACACTTAACTGACTGAGCCACCCAGGAGCCCCACTACAAGTTTTATTCCATCATCACTATTCCTTTCTCTTTACATAGATCTGAGGTTCTGACATTTATTATTTTCCTTCTCTTTAAAGAATTTCTTTTAATATTTCTTGCAAAGCAGGTCTACTAGCAACAAGTTCAATTTTGTTTCTCATTGAGTTTGAAGGATAATTTCACAGGGTATAGAATTCTAGGTTGGTGGGGTGTTTTTCTCAAGTTTTTAAATATTTCAATCCACTTTCTTCTTTGTATGGTTTCTGAGGAGAAGTTGGATGTAATTCTTATCTTTGTTCCTCTATAGGTGAGGTGCTTTTTTCCCTTTGGCTTATTTCAGGACTTTTTTCCTTTAACTTTGATTTTCTGCAGTTTGAAATGATATGCCCAGGTGTAGGTTTTTAAATTTGTTTTTGTTTTTGCATTTGTCCTAGTTGGTATTCTCTTAGCTCCTGGATCTGTGGTTGAGTGACATTAATTTGGGGGAAATTCTCAGTCATAATTGTTTCAAATACTTCTTTATTGTCCTACTGGTATTCCCATTATACATAGCCCATATCCTTTTCTAGTTGTCCCACAGTCCTTGGGTATTTGGTTCTGTTTCTTCAGTTTTTGTTCTCCTTTTCAATTTTAGAGGCCTCTATTGATATATATATCTGTGTCCAGTCTATTAATAAGCCCATCAAATGCATTCTTCATTTTTGTTTACCTATTTTTGATCTCTACTTTTCTGTCTTTTCTTACTATTTTTATCTCTCTGCTTACACTGTCCATTGTTCTTGCACATGGTCTACTATATCCATGAGAGGCCTTAGCATATTAATAATAGTTGTCTTAAATTCTCATTCTGATAATTCCATCATCCCTGTCAGGTCTTGTTCTGATGTGTCTCTGTCTCTTCCAGTTGTGTTTTTTGTCTTGTGATTTTTTTCCTTTTTTAAAAATTAAAATTTATTTGGGTTTAATTGACATATAACATTATATTAGTATACAACATAATGACTTGATATTTATATATAGTGTAAAATGATCACCACAATAAATCTAGTTACTATCCATTGCCTTATATAAATATTTTTGTGTGTGAGGAAAACTTTAAGATTTACTCTTAGCAACTTTCAAATATACAATATATCATTAACTATAGGCACCATGCTGTACATTACAGCTCCATGATTTATTTTATAGCTGGAAGTTTGTACTTGTTGATTCCTTCACCCATTTTGCATGCCCACAACCCTCCACCTCTGGCAACCACCAATCTGTTCTCTGTATCCATGAGCTTAGTATTTTTTTATATTGATGGTATTTTGTTTTTTATATTCCACAAATAAGTGAGATCATATGGTATTTGTCTTTCCCTGACTTATTTCACTTAGCATAATGACCTCAAGGTCCATTCATGTTGTAGCAAATGGCGAGATTCTTTTATGACTGAATAATCTCTCACTGTATGTACAGATATATATGTATATGTATATATACCCCATTTTCCTTATCTATTCATTCATCAATAGACACTTAGGTTCTTTCAATATCTTGGCTATTGTAAATAATGCTGCAATGAACATGGGGGTGCATATTATCTTTTTCAGTTAGTGTTTTCATTTCCTTCAGATAAATACCCAGAAGTGGAATTTTTGGATAGTTCTATTTTAATTTTTCGAGGAACCTCCATAGTGTTTTCCATAGTGGCTGTACCAATTTACATTCCCAAGAACAGTGCACAAGTGGTCCCTTTTCTCCACATCCTCACCAACACTTATTTCTTATCTTTTTGATAAGTCATTCTAATGGGTGTGAGATGATATTGTGGTTTTGGTTTGCATTTCCCTCATGATTAGTGATTTTGAGCACATTGTTATGCATGTGCTGAAAATCTGAAACCATTTTACTTCTATTAAAATCAGTTAAAGCCAATCCAGCCAGAGAAGCACATGACTTAGATTGGAAATTTAGGAATCTGATGAATGGATATGAATTCCAGCATCACTACCCACTGATACGGTGACCTTGGGCATGTCACTGGACCTAAATGTTAATTTTCTTATTAGTAAAATGGGAATAATCTACTTCTATGATAGTTGGAAATAAATTATAAAAATATGAATGCACACATGTAAAAGAAACTTAAAAACCTAGTGCTATGTAATTGTTAGGTATCATCATCAAGTAGGTAATAAAATTCTTGTTCAAGTAGAAACAAAAGACTTCTTAATTATTCCTCCCCTCCTAAAACTGAAAGTCTTGAGTGCTAAATGTCTTATGAAGTACTTTATCAATTTCACTGCTTTACTTAATTCACTGTAAATGGAGATATTTTCATCTATATTTTTATATACAGAGTTTTTCAAAATATACAATTCTTTCTGAAGATTTTGTGGAAACTCAAGTAAGTACTATCTCAGTATTCTGGAAAGGTAAATTAACTGTTATTGTTAAATGTTAAACTAGCTGGGCTGTAAACAAATTTGCTATGGAAATATATAACATATTGAAAAACAAGTTGTTTTACTTAATACTATATGTACAAATAGGGCTGCCAATTACAAATAAGTGGTACCATTAAAGTACCAGAGGCCAGATCCCTACCTGGAAATGGTTTTTGGTTATTCAAGTTAATAAATATACTTGAAGGTAAAAATTCTTATTTTTTCAAACACTGCATTTTTAAAAAGATTTTATTTATTTGAGAGCGAGCGAGCGAGCATGAAAGGGGGCAAGGACAGAGGGAGAAAGAGAAGCAGACTCCCTGAACCAGGAGCCCAATGCAGGACCCTGGGATCATGACCTGAGCCGAAGGCAGAAGTTTAACAGACTGAGCCACCCAGGAGTCCCAAAAATTCTTATTTATTTATTCATTTATTTATTTTTAAGTAATCTCTATACCCAATGTGGGGCTCAAATCTATGAGCATGAGATTAAGAGTTGCACACTCTACTAACTGAGACAGCCAGATGACCCCAAAATAAGAATTCTTGTTACAAATAAATGTGTAATGTATCTGACTGGTCTTCCTACAAGACTGATCTCATTAATACATATTTTAATCAAACTTTCATGTATTTATACTCTCAAGATCACTTAACATTATAGCATTTAGCCTTAAATTAGTCATAAAAGAGTATGAGACTCACCTTGATAGTGCCGCCAACAACTTCCATTACCTTGCCTCGATACCACATAGTGTCTGATCCTCTTACTGCACAGGCTTCTCCCTTTTTCCAGAAATAAGGTTCCAAAAGACCAAGGCATTTTAAATTACTTTGAATTTCATTCATCATTTTTCTTAGCTTGAATTCTGAAGAAATTATTTTAAAAAGAGAGAATTTAGGAAGAATTTACTACCATTTTCAATATGAAATCATCAATAACCTTTAAATAATTTCACCACCTAAACAATACCATAAGGAATTAACAGAGCTTTAATAAAGATCTAATTCAGTCAGGGCGCCTGGGTGGTTCGGTCAGTTAAGCATCTGACTCTTGGTGTAGGCTCAGGTCATGATCTCATGGGTCGTGAGACTGAGCCCTGCCTCGGGTTTCACGATCAGTACACAGTCTCCCTAAGATTCTCTCTCCCTCTGCGCCTCCTCCCATGTGCGCACATGCACTTTCTCTCTCCCTCTCTAAAATAAATAAATCCTTTAAAAAAAAATCTAATTCAGGGGCGCCTGGGTGGCTCAGTCATTAAGTGTCTGCCTTTGGCTCGGGTCATGGTCCCAGGGTCCTGGGATCGAGCCCCACATCAGGCTCCCTGCTTGGCGGGAAGCCTGCTTCTCCCTCTCCCACTCCCCCTGCTTTTGTTCCTTCTCTCTCTGTATCTCTCTCTGTCAAATAAATACATAAAATCTTAAAAAAAAAATCTAATTCAGTCAGTAGCTTCTATATGTTTCAAAACATACTACTACTAACATGTAAATAACTATTCTGATCTCTGATTATAAATGCAAACATTATTTTGGGAGTAAAGCATCATTAAAAGCTCTAAACACATACCAGATAGCCTAATATTAAAGAACTACCACTTTAAGATTATGCCATTTTGCCAGCATACCTAAGTAAAACAGAACACAAGTCAGGTGTTACTTGATGCTTAGATAGATACAGCATAATGCTGGGATATAAAATTAAAATTCTAATGTTGCTATTTACTGCTAATTGGATCATCATTTCCATAGTAAATACATAACCCCATAATAGATACCACTGAAGACAAGGTGTGGGGTCAATTCCCATAACAGTTCTACCACTTTAGTTGTGTGATTTTGTGTTGTTCCTTTACCTCCATAAGCTTCAGTTTATTCTATAAACCTGGTATAACAGAACTTATCTCCATTATCAATATTGCAGGGGATTAAATGTAAAACACCCAGAACACCGTCTGACAACATAAGAGTCAACCAGTTTTAGCTATGACTATATAAAGGTCAAGAAAATTTCGGGATTAAGTACTACTCCTAGAGGTCTCAACCATTGTTCACTTCTGGAATAGCCAATTGCACAGATTTATTTTTGAATTAAGAAACAGTATTTAGGAGGTCAACAAATGAGACAAAAATTTCAACAAATTCACAGCTTACTTACTTACTATGGAGTTAATGGAGCTTTAAGACCCATGAGTGCTAGAGTTACTGTCAGTTATAAAGTATTCTGGACACACCCAGGTTGCAGTAAGGAAATACTTGTACATAAATCCCAGGAAGGACTTGAATATTCTCAAAGGGCCCCAAACTCCAGTCAGTCACTGTGATTTCTTTCCTCATTCTAAAGGAATATAAACTTTTGTACCTTTTTTCTTAGAGAGGCTCCAAACTTGTACTAAGTACCTGGGCTTACAAACCTGGAACCACCCCCATCCTTACCTTAGGCCCAGTGTCTATTCCCATAAATGATTTTTCATTTCATTTTCATTTCAATAAATGATTTTTGTGTGAAAGCACTTTGCTTGAGTTATTTCATTTAACCTCACAACAAACCTGTGAAAATGAGGTTAAATCTTGCCCAAGGTATTTCAACCTATACCTTACTAGAGCACTGGAGCTGCTAGCTACTCCTTTTACTGATTAATTCTACATAACATAAAACATATTACCTGACAATTTAGGTACTACAAATATAGTTCCATCATCGCCAATGCAGCTGACAATTGCCTCAAATACTTTCATGTTAGGAATAGCTGGTGGTTTATAGCATCCAGTGGTTCTTGGTTCTGCAATTTTCTGCTGAAGTTCAGACACCCTGTATTCACTCATAACATCAGCAGCTTTTTTGTCAGAGTCAAAGTTAATCTTAATACACTTAGTAACCATTGAATCTTCTGGTTCCAAGGGGATTTCCAGAGACTTCTCAGATGATGAATGACTGTTATTTAATTTTTTAATTCTGTAACATCCAAAAAATATTATATCTAAATACGAGCAAATAAAAACATTCTGTAGAAAACAATATAAAAAGAGCCCTTTAAATATATTGGAAATTTAAGGAATATATTTGCTCTAGTCTAGGATGTATTAGTTTAATTTGTTACATAAAAATGACCATAATTTAGGTTATAATAAAAATTATTTTAAACTGTAAGTGAGCTTGATGAGAAAAAGAGTAATAAATTTCACTTAAATGTTTTAAATTACTATCTCGTACTTACATGTTACTCTGTCTTAAAATCTCATAAGTATATCACCAGTACTGTATAATTAACTAGATGTTAAAGGGAAATATAGCATCTTCAGGTTGATTTTAATGTAGTCCACAGAGAGAACATGCACATGTTCTAGCAAATTAATACAAGTCCCTTAAAAAATACAGTACTATTGAGAAAGTGGTAATATGTTATATTCATTTTTTTAACTTCCTGTTATTCCCTTCCAGTTTAAAAAAAAAGGTATGCCTACTGTAAAAAAAAATCCTAGGAGATATTAATATTGTTTATTTTAGTAGAATTATAGCAGACTTTTGTTTCTTCTACTTTCTTGTATTTTCTTTCAAAAGGAGATAAGCATTTATGAAATAGCTACATAATTCTTCAACTAAGATCGTTCCCACTTGGTGCCCAGTAGTTTTAATGCTAGTAGTTTTAATGCTGTAAAAGCAGTAAAGAACATCACAGTGGCAGATGTTAGCAGTATTAACTTGCCCAGCATTTTTTATTTTAACATTTATCAAGGAATTGCTTTAGCCTAAAGCCAGTGAACCTGAAAAGAGACACATGCAGGACATCTATACACAGAGCATAGCTGTATGCCAATACCTAGGCAGTTAAGCCAGCATCTACCATGCTTAGCCAACTACTTCATGTCCCACTTTACTTCTGATTTCTCATTCTCCTTCCATTCCATCAGGATTGCGGTCCTAGTCCATACAAGGTAATATATAATAATGCAAGATAAAAAAGAAATCTGGCCATGTATGGTACAAAGTGGCTACTTGGAACATGTGTTTGCAATTGCAATATACCTTACATCCAGAAGGAAAGAAATAAGAAGAGGAAGCTAGGGCTATAGCAATATCCTAATCCTTTGCCCCTGGACAAATGGTACCTTAAACCACAAACTTAGTACCTGAAAGGTCTTTAAATGTAAATATTATTCATTATTTTTCTGCTATCCATTTCTGTTTCACATAAACACATTTTAGCAATACCTACCACGGTTTCCAACATAAAGCTTAAAGATTTACGTCTAAGCAAATGGTGTCAGAGGGCTCAGATCTGGTAACCACTACGCAATTATCTTTTCCTTTGGTTTAGAGTGTAAATGCCAAAGCAAAAGGGAAAATACAAAAAGGCAAAAATGTCAGTAGGGATTTAAATATACAAGAGCTAATGTGCTTGAATAAAGAAATTAGTAATCCTGAATGAATTTCTCAACTGTCTCCTCAAGGTTAGTTTATAAATCATTAAGAGCAAACAAGATTAAATTCAGGTTTGAAAGCAGATATGAAGATGAACATAGGCAAATAAGAAGCCTTCATTATAAACTGATGTTAAAAAAAAGTCTATACCTCCTTTCTCTCAAAGCCAAACCCTTTTTAATCAAATATTTAGAAACATCAACACGCTCTCCTTTTTCATCTCTGCAGAAAATTTTCACAGGTAATGGCCATGTTGTATTGTTTTCCTGCAGTGATTTAAGAGCAGAGTAAATATGAAACACTAAAAGGAAACATTCTTATAAACAACATATTTACAGGCATTTCCTCCACATTTATCCAAGCCAGAAAAATAAATTTCCAGTCAAGTAATTTTGACATCTTATCAGAAAGAAAAAACATGGAAGAGAGTCAAGGGGGACAGTTAGTTTGTGAAATATGTCAGGAAGACTTCTCTGTCAAGGTGAAAATTACCAAAAGGGTGGATGTGTGCAGGGGAAGGCCAACTGAAAACTTTTTTTTTCAGCCCACAATGGGCTGGGGAAACATCAGTTACAAATTTCTCTATTATCCTAAACTCTTGGCATATTACAGAATTGAAATGTATTTTCCCAGATGTGTCTTGTGTGTGTGTGAAAAGAAAGGAACTACAAGACCTATATTCTGCCTCAAATGGAATTATGAAAATGGAGAAGGTACACATAGAAAAAGTAATATGGACAAATTACTTATCCAAGAAAATTGTAATCATTAATGCAAAGAAAGTATCAAATTGGAGTAAAAGAAAGAATATTTTTAAGTGTTCTGAAAAAATATATCCTCTTCTCAAACCCATACTCCTACAAACACATTTTTTTATGACATATCAATATGATTTCACTAGAAGCCTAACTTCTCAGTTTGTAAAGAATAGCAAAAGGCTTCTGCAATGCACTCTAGCATACATACATTGTTTTTTTAACATGCAAATTATCAACTCAAGATTATTACTTTAGAAATGTTTTAATTCATACAATCATTATAGGACATCTATTATCAAAAACAGGTGTTATAACAAAATAAGACAAAAAAGGGCTGCAAAAAACTTCAAAGAGTTTGCTGTTTTCTCAACAATAAAATAAATTATGGAAAATATCAATGAAATATTCATTACATATCTATTGTAACTGTCACTACACACCTGTAAGATTATAGTTGCTACAGCTCCAGTCAGGTACAATGAAAGACAGTCACAAGCTGTAGCTGTCCACTTGTCACTCCCACCAGTTGGTCTATAACAATAAAAGACAACTTGTTTTGTAACAAACAGCATAATATAGAATATAAAAGAACCACTACATGTATACATTCATATATATATGAACAAACTACATATGTAGTGAGAAATCAGTTTAACTTTTTGTTAACATGACTTTGTGTTATTTTCACAATTTTCTTCCGTGTTTTCATATCCTTTTGTTCTTTCCTCTATTCTACTTATGGACCATATCATATGCTAACTTATATATAACTGTTCTGCAGCTATACTGAGAACCCTTAAAAAAGGTACATTTTAAGTATTTTTTTATATAGAATGTACGTTTCATACATGCTGACTAGACTATAAACTCAGAGAGCAGAGATAATGTATTATGTGTTATGTCCATCATCATATCCCTAATGCCTAGGATAGTGCCTGACACACAGGAGGCACTTCAAAATTATTTAATGGAAATTTAAAAAGAACAGTCCCTTTGCAATGATGATCCCACTGCCCAAACAATTTTGGAAGTTTTTTTCTGGAATTTAAATCTAATATGAATTGCTACCCATGAATAGTAGCCTCACTAATTTACAGAAAATTTACTCTTTAATATTCATGGCAAAAATTCTCAATAAATATTGACAGATCAATGAAAAGCAGAATATTCAGTTTCATCATCTATTTTAGTTTGCAGAATTGAAACTGAGTGACTTTCTAACCATCAAATCCACCTCCAAAGAATAAGAACTAATACCACTAAAGAGATTACCAGTATCATAATGCAGGCTCTGAATGTTCTCTAGACATGGTTTCTAGATCTGGAGTTTCACCGCAGTTGACCCACTGAGTAAATAACCAGTCTGGCCAATCTTTTCACGTTAAATGGTTTTATATGAATGAACTAACAAAATCAACTGTGCATGTAGTTTGACCAAGTAGGATTTAGTAAATGTGCTACACTTATTATTTATTAAGAAGCCCAGTGTTCTTATGAGTTAAGAAGCTTAAATTGTCAGTGACTCCTAGAATTTTTTTTTTATTATGAGGGTATTCAGATAAAAATTAGAGTCAACATTAAGATTTTACCAGATCTACTATGAATATACGTTTTGTAAACATTAACTTTTAAACATCTTTTTTTGATGATTTTGTCAGAGAGAGAGAGAGCACAATCAGGGGGAGCGGCAGGTAGAGAGAGAAGCAGGGTCCCTGCTGAGCAGGCAGCCCGATGCAGGGCTCGATTCCAGGACCCTGGGATCATGACCTGAGCCAAAGGCAGATGCCCAACCAACTGAACCACCCAGGTGTCCCTTTTAAACATCTGAAAGTACTAACAACATTTAAAGAAATCTTTAGTCTATATTCATAAAACTGTATGTTTCAGTTGGGAAAGATGAAAATGGAAATAGATAGTGGTAAAGGTTGCACAACATTCTGAATGTACTTAATACCACTGAAATATACACTAAAAATGGCAAATTGTATGTTACGTAAATTTTCCTAAAATAAGAGAGTTCTCAGAAGAGTGGTAAAACAGTAATTAGAGCTCCAATTCTCAATTCAGACCTTGTTTATAATCCTAGCTCAACAGTTAATAGATGCATTACTCTGGATAATTACTTGACCTCTTGAAGACTCAATTTCCTTATCTATAAATAATACCTTATCTATAGCTGTAAGGTTTATTATGAGGATTAAAGTAATGCCTATAAGGTAATTAATACAGGGTCCAGATGTAGTTAAGGTTATTAGACTCTTGAAATAATGGTATTCCATTAGAGTCCAAAAGCTGTAATCCAAGGTGTGTACAGGAACACATTCTCTACATTACTGGATACAATTAAAGGACTTATAGAATTCTGTTCAATTGTTCTGATTGAACCGTGCAAGGGAGAAGTGAAAACTAGGATAAGATTTTTATAGTATGTCAGCTGGAGATTTCCATTCCGGGGCATTAAATTCTTTCAATTGATAGAAAAAATTTGTAGATATGGTCCCACAGTCACTATTAGTAATCACAGACAGTGAGAGAGGTACCTGTAAGATTAGAGAAATGTTCTGTGCAAACAGGTGGATTATGATAACTACTATTATAAGCTCTTCAAGGACATTAAATAAATGGTTTACCAGCAATTAGAATAGAAAGGGGTCACTAGAACAAAGTATCCTATGGGGAGACCAATCTTAATGCCATGTAAGGAAATACTAGGGGCTGAAGCTGCCTGATAAAGAAACAACCTCCTTTGAGAAATATGCTTCACAGCACTGAAGTGAGAAGGTCTTGAATGTCCATTTATTAGGGCTGGTATACAAAGAATTACTGTCATGATGCTTCTAAAATCTTTGAGTTCCAAGTCTAAGATTCTATAATTCTTTTATTTTTATTAAAGTGTAATTAACATACAATGTTATACTAGTTTCAAGTGTTCAACATATTGATTCAATAATTCCATACATTGCTCAGTGCTCACCAGTGTAAATTTGTCACCATACATTATCGTAACATTATTGACTATATTCCCTATGCTGACAACTTTTCATCTCCATGACTTATTTATTTTATAATGGTAAGTTTGTACCTCCTAATCCCTTCTATAAAATTCTAAAATTCTTGTTACAAAGAATTATATTGCCATGGATTTCTCAATGAAGAAAGGTCCCCTAGAAGCAGGAAATCACCACTTCTGTACTTTTCAAACAGAAATCCAATAATAGCTGTCCAACTTCCTTAGCACCATTTACTGAAGAGACTGTCCTTTTTCCATTGCATATTTTTTCCTGCTTTGTCGAAGATTATTTGACCATAGAGTTGAGGGTCCATATCTGGGCTCTCTATTCTGTTCCAGTGGTCTATATGTCTGCTTTTGTCAGTACCATGCTGTCTTGGTGATCACAGCTTTGTAATACAGCTTGAAAACGGGCAACGTGATGCCCCCAGCTTTGTTTTTCTTTTTCAACATTTCCTTGGCAATTCGAGGTCTTTTCTGATTCCATACAAACTTTAGGATTGTTTGTTCCAGCACTTTGAAAAATGTCATTGGAATTTTGATTGGGATGGCGTTGAAGGTATAGATTGCTCTGGACAGCATAGACATTTTAACAATGTTTATTCTTCCGATCCATGAGCATGGAATGTTTTTCCATCTTTTTGTGTCTTCAATTTCTTTCATGAGTGTTCTGTAGTTCCTAGAGTATAGATCCTTTGCCTCTTTGGTTAGGTTTATTCCGAGTTATCTTATGGTTAATGGAATCAATTCTCTAATTTCTCTTTCTACAGTTGCATTGTTAGTGTATAAGAAAGCAACTGATTTTTGTGCATTGATTTTGTATCCTGCCACATTACTACATTGCTGTATGAGTTCTAGTAATTTGGGGGTGGAGTCTTTTGGGTTTTCCACATAAAGTATCATGTCATCTGTGGAGAGAGTTTGGCTTCTTTGCCAGTTTGAATACCTTTTATGTCTTTTTGTTGTCTGATTGCTGTTGCTAGGACTTCTAGTACTATGTTGAACAATAGTGGCGAGAGTGAGCATCTTTGTCGTGTTCCTGATCTTAAGGGAAAGGCTCTCAGCTTTTCCCCACTGAGGATGATATTTACTGTGGGTTTTTCAATGATGGATTTTATGAACTTGAGGAATGTTCCTTCTATCCCTATACTCTGAAGAGTTTTAATCAGAAAAGGATGCTATATTTTGTCAAATGCTTTTTCTGCATCAATTGAGAGGACCATATGGTTCTTCCCTCCTTTAATATGTTCTATCACACTGACTGATTTGCAAATGTTGAACCACCCTTGCATCCTGGGGATAAATCACACTTGGCAGTGGTGGATGATCCTTTTAATGTATTGTTGGATCCTATTAGGATTTTTTGAGAATTTTGGAATCCATATTCATCAGGGATATAGGCCTGAAATTCTTTTTGATGGGGTCTTTGCCTGGTTTGGGGATTAAGGTAATGCTGGCCTCAAAGAATTGAGTCTGGAAACTTTCCTTCTGTTTCTATTTTTTGAAACAGCTTCAGGAGAATAGGTATTATTTCTTCTTTGAATGTTTGGTAGAATTCCCCCGGGAATCCATCAGGCCCTGGACTCTTGTTTTTGGGGAGGTTTTTGATCACTGCTTCAATCTCGTTACTGGTTATTGGCCTATTCAGATTGTCAATTTCCTCCTGTTTCAGTCTTGGTAGTTTATTGGTTTTCAGGAAGGCATCCATTTCTTCCAGGCTGTTTAATTTATTGGCATATAGTTGTTGATAATAATTACTAATAAGTGTTTCTATTTCCTTGGTGTTAGTCGTGATCTCTCCCCTTTCATTCATAATTTTATTAATTTGGGTCCTTTCTCTTTTCATCTGGATAAATCTGGCCAATGGTTTATCGATCTTATTCTTTCAAAGAACCAGTTTCTAGTTTCGTTGATCTGATACTGTGTTTCTGGTTTCTAATTCATTCGTTTCTGCTCTAATCTTAATTACTTCTCTTCTAATGCATAGCTTAGGCATCTTTTGTTACTTTTTCTCTAGTTCAAGGTGTAAAGTTGGTGAATTTGGGATTTTTCTATTTTTTTGAGTGAGGCTTGGATGGCTGTGTATTTCCCCCTTAGGACTGCCTTTGCAGTATCCCATAGGTTTTGGACCAATGTGTTTTCATTCTCAGTGGTTTCCATGAACTGTTTTAAGTTCTTCTTTGATTTCCTGGTTAACCCAAACATTCTTGAGCAGAATGGTCTTTAGCTTCCAAGTGTTTGAATTTCCGCCAAATTTTTTCTTGTGATTGAGTTCCAGTTTTAAAGCATTATGGTCTGAGAATATGCAGGGAATAATCTCAATCTTTTGATATCGGTTGAGACCTGATTTGTGACCCAATATGTGGTCTATTCTGGAGAAAGTTCTGTGTGCACTCGAGAAGAATGAGTATTCTGTTGTTTCAGGGTGGAATGTTCTGTATATATCTATGAGGTCCATCTGGTCCAGCGTGTCACTCAAAGCTCTTGTTTCTTTATTTTCTGCTTAGATGATCTGTCTATTGCTGAGAATGGAGTATTGAGGTCTCCTACAATTAACGTATTATCAATATGACTCTATTTTGGTGAACAGTTGGCTCATGTACTTGGCTGCTCCCATCCTGGGGGCATAGATATTTACAATTGTTGGATCTTCTTGTTGGACAGACCTTTTAAGAATGATATAGTGTCCTTCTGTGTCTCTAACTACAGGCTTTAGCTTAAAATCTAATTTGTCTGATATAAGAATTGCTACCCAGCTTTCTTTTGAGGTCCATTGGCATGGAAGATGGATCTCCATCCCTTCACTTTCAGTCTGGATGTATCTTTAGGTTCAAAATGAGTCTCTTGTAGACAGCATATGGATGGGTCCTGTCTTTTTATCCAATCTGCAACCCTGTGCTGTTTTATAGGAGCATTTAGGCCACTGACGTTGAGAGTGGTTATTGAAAGATATGAATTTATTGCCATCATATTGCCTGTGAAGTCCTTGTTTCTATAGATGGTCTCTGTAAATTTCTGTTCTATATCACTCTTGGGGTCTTTCTCCTTTTATAGAACCCCCCCCTTAATATTTCTTGCAGGGCCAGCTTAGTGGTCACATATTCTTTCAGTTTCCGCTGGTCTTGGAAGCTCTGCATCTCTCTATCCATTCTAAATGACAGCCTTGCCTGATAAAGTATTCTTGGCTGCATGTTCTTCTCAATATGTCTTGCCAGCCCTTTCTGGCTTGCCAGGTCTCTATGGATAGGTCTGACGTTATTCTGATTTTCCTCCCTCTGTATGTAAGGACTCTCTTCCCCCTAACTGGCCTTAAGATGGTTTCCTTGGTTCTAAGATTTGTGGGTTTTACTATTTATTACATGCCGGGGCACTAGCCTGTTATCCTTGATCTTGGGAGGGGTCCTCTCTGCCTCTAGGACATGAAAGTTTGTTTCATTCCCCAGATTAGGGAAGTTCTCAGCTACGATTTGCTCAAATATACCTTCTAGTCCTCTCTCTCTCTCTCTCTCCACCCCCTCAGGGATCCCAATAATTCTGACATTGGAACATTTCATGTTGTCACTTATTTCTCTAATTCTGTTTTCATGGATTTTGATTTGTTTCTCCATGGCCTCCTCTTTTTCCTTCTTTTGTATCAATTGGTCTTTTAGATCACTAATTCATTCTTCTGCCTCGCTTATGCTAGCTGTTCGATCATCTAGTTTAGACTGGATCTCATTGATAACATTTTTAAGTTCTGCCAGTTCAGCTTTCATTTCTGCCCTTCGAGACTCCAATCATTTTTTCCATTCTAATTGGACAGCTCTATACAGAAGAATGAAACTCGACCATTCTCTAACACCATACACAAAGATAAACTCAAAATGGATGAAAGACCTCAACGTGGGACAGGAATCCATCAAAATCCTAGAGGAGAACATAGGCAGTAAGCTCTTCGACATCAGCCTCAGCAACTTCTTTCAAAATACATCTCCAAAGGCAAGTGAAACAAAAGAAAAAATGAACTTTTGGGATGTCATCAAGATAAAAAGCTTCTGTACAGCAAAGGAAACAGTCAACCAAAAAAAGTCAACCCACAGAATGGGAGAAGATATTTGCAAATGACACCCCAGACAAAGGGCTGATATCCAAGATCTATAAAGAACTTTTCAAACTCAACACCAAAAAAACAAATAATCAAGTCAAAAGATGGGCAGAAGACAAGAACAGACATTTCTCTGAAGAAGACATACAAATGGCTAACAGATACATGAAAAAATTTCCATCATCATTAGCCATCAGGGAAATTCAAATTAAAACCACACTGAGATACCACCTTACACCAGTTAGAATGGCAAAAATTGACAAGGAAAGAAACAACAAATGTTGGAGAGGTTGTAGAGAAAGGGGAACCCTCTTATACTGTTGGTGGGAATGCAAGTTGGTATAGCCACTTTGGAAAACAGTGTGGAGGTTCCTCAAAAAATTAAAAATAGAGCTACCCTATGACCCAGCAATTGCACTACTGGGTATCTACCCCAAAGACACAGATGTAGTGAAAAGAAGGGCCATATGCACCCCAATGTTCATAGCAGCAATGTCTGCAATAGCCAAACTGGAAAGAGCCGAGATGCCCTTCAACAGATGAATGGATAAAGATGTGGTCCATATACACAATGGGATATTACTCAGCCATCAGAAAGGATGACTACTCAACTTTTACATCAACATGGATGGGACTGGAGGAGATTATGCTAAGTGAAATAAGTCAAGCAGAGAAAGTCAATTATCATATGGTTTCACTTATTTGTGGAACATAAGGAATAGCATGGAGGACATTAGGAGAAGGAAGGGAAAAATGAAGGGGGGGAATTGGAAGGGGAGATGAACAATTAGAGACTATGGACTCTGAGAAATAAACTGAGGGTTTTAGATGGGGGTGGGGGGATGGGTTAGCCCGGTGATGGGTATTAAGGAAGGCACATAGTGCATGGAGCACTGGGTGTTGTATGAAAACAATGAATCATGGAATACTACATCAAAAACTAATCATGTACTGTATGGTGACTAACATAATAAAATTAAATTAAAAAAAAAGAAATCCAATAATAATATATACCCATATTGAGTCTCATAAAAATCTATTATGAACAATTACTCATCAACAAATGGGACAAACAGATAAGTTCTTAAAAACACAGAATCTTCTGGGGCACCTGGGTGGCTCAGTCGTTAAACATCTGCCTTCAGCTCAGGTCATGATCCCAGGGTCCCAGAATTGAGCCCCGCATTGGGATCCCCGCTCAGCCGGGAGTCTGCTGTTCCCTTTCCCACTCCCCCTGCTTGTGTTCTCTCGCTCACTGTGTCTCTGTCAAATAAATAAAATCTTAGAAAAACACAACAACACAGAATCTTCCAAGACATAATCAGGAAGAAATAGATAATCTGAACAGACCAATTGGTAGTAATGAATGTGAAACAGTAATAATAATAATAAAAAAAAACATCCCAACAAAAGTCCAGAACCAGATGGCCTCATAGGTGAATTATAACAAACATTTAAGGAAAGGATAATACTTACCCTCAAACTATTTCAAAAGTTAAAAAGGAACAAATGCTTCCAAACTCATTCTACAAGGCGAGCATTACCCTGGTACAATGGGGTATCACCTCACACATCTTCTTTATGCATTCATCTATTGGTTGACAGTGAGGTTGCTTCCACTTCTTGGCTATTGTAAATAATGCTGAAATGAACACAGTGGTGCATATGTCTTTTTGAATCAGTGTTTCAGTTGTTTTTTTATAAATATCTAGAAGTGGAACTGCTGGATCATATAGTGGTTCCATTTTAAATTTCTGAGGAACCTCTATAGTGTTTTCCATAGTGACTGCACCAATTTATATTCCAATAGGGCATCAGGTTTTCCTTTTCTCTACATCCTCACCAACATTTGTTATTTGTCTTTTTGAGAATAGCTATTCTAACATGTGTGAGGTGATATTCTATTGTGGTTTGCCCATCTGTAGGTCTTTAGAAAAAATGACCTAAATGAGACTTGAAACCATAAAAATCCTAACAAAGAACACAGGCAGTAATTTCTCTGACATTGGCCACAGCAACGTTTTTCTAGGTATGCTTTCTTCTCTTTTCTTTTTTTTTTAAAGATTTTATTTATTTATTTGAGAGAGAGAATGAGATAGAGAGAGAGAGCATGAGAGGGGGGAGGGTCAGAGGGAGAAGCAGACTCCCCGCCAAGCAGGGAGCCCGACGTGGGACTCGATCCCGGGACTCCAGGACTATGACCTGAGCTGAAGGCAGTCACCCAACCAACCGAGCCACCAGGGACCCCTAGGTACGCTTTCTGAGGCAAGGGAAACAAAAGCAAAAATAAACTATCAGGACTACACCAAGATAAAAAGCTTTTGCATGGCAATGGAAACAACCAACAAAACAAAAAGACAACCTACTGAATGGGAGAAGATTATGTGCAAATGTTATATCCAATAAAGGGTTAGCATCCAAAATATGTAAAGAACATATACAACTCAACACCCAAAAAACAATCCAATTAAAAATGGGCAGAAGACGTGAACAGACATTTCTCCAAAGAAGACATCCAGATGGCCAACAGACATGAAAAGAATACTAATCATCAGAGAAATGCAAATCAAAATCATAATGAGATATCACCTCACACCTGTCAGAATGGCTATAACACAAGCACTTGTGATGAGCACCAGGTATTGAATCACTATATTGTACACGTGAATCTAATAATACACTGTTAACTAGAAGTTGAACAAAAACTTAAAAAATTAAAATGCATAAATAACATACAAAAAACCCCATAAGAATAATGTGTTGGTGAGGATGCGGAGAAAAAGGAACGCTTGTGCACTGTTGGTAGGAATGCAAACTCGTGCAGCTACTGTGGAAAACAATATGGAGGTTCCTTAACAAATTAAAAATAGAATTACCATAAGATGCAATAATTCCATTATTAGGCATTTACTCAAAGAATCCAAAAACACTAACTGAAAGAGATATATGCACTCCTATATTTAGGGCAACATTATTTACAATAGCCAAAACGTGGAAGTAACCCAAGTATCCACTGACAGTTGAATGGATAAAGATGTGGCATATACATACCATGGAACATTACTCAGCCATAAAAAAAAGAATGATATCTTGCCATTTGCAACAACAAGGGTAGACCTAGAGGGTATTATGCTGAGTGAAGTCAGACAGAGAAAGACAAATACGATATGATTTCACTTATATTTGGAGTCTAAAAAACAAAACAAATGAATAAACAGACTCAGATACAGAGAACAAACTGGTGGCTGCCAGAGGGGAAGGGTGACGGGAGATGTATGAAATAGGTGTAGGGGAGTAAGAGGTACAATTTTCCAGTTATAAAATAAATAAGACAGAGGCTGTAACAACTTTGTATGGTAACAAACAGTAAGAAGACTTACTGCGGTGACCATTTGGTAATGTATATAAAATATCGAATCGCTATATGGCACACCTGAAATGAATACTGTACACCAATTACACTTCAATAAAAGTCTTTTTAAACAAACCTAACCACAGTACCATTAATACACCTAAAAAAAATTCTTTAATATCAACCAGATAGTGTTCATGTTTTCCTGATGTTTCAAAACATTATTTTGAATTCTATCCCTTACGATTTTTTGTTAAAGAAACAGAGTCATTTGTTCTACTGCTTCCATGATCGGATTTAGCTGACTGCATTCCACAATGTTTAATATGTTCCTCTGTCCCTTGAATCTCCTTTAAATTCATAGTTAGGTATGCAGTATTGATCAGGTTCAGGTTTCTACTTATTTCAGCAATAGTATTCATAGGTGGTGCTGTGTACTTCTATCATGAAGCACATGATGCCCAATTTTCATTCTGTGATATTAGCAGCCACTGACAATCAGTCTAGACTCTAGTTTTTTTTTTTCTTTAAGAATTTATTTATTTATTTGACAGAGAGAGATACAGCGAGAGAGGGAACACAAGCAGGGGAAGTGGGAGAGGTAGAAGCAGGCTTCCTGCAGAGCAGGGAGCCCAATGCGGGCTCAATCCCAGGACCCCTGGACCACGACCCGAGCCGAAGGCAGACACTACTTAACCAACTGAGCCACCCAGGCGCCGCTGACTACTTAGTTTATTAGAGTTGCAAAATGGTAGAATTCTAATGATATCATTCTTCCTTTGTTAGCTGGAATACTTACAAAGAACAACTTCCCCTTATCAACTATTTGATTACCCTGAGATATAGATAGTATAGGAAAAGCAAGACAAATTTTCATTTTCCTTATTCACCAGTTTCAGAATAATGAGGTTGTTCCCTAGAATTATGTGAAGGTGACCAATAAGATTTTTTAAATCACTTTATGAACTTAGGGATTTAAATATGTCAAATGCTTTACCACATTACAACTACTTACTGATGCTAAAGTTGTCTCATATTTGGTCAGTGGAAGTTTATTCAGATTGGCTACTGAGTCCTTTTGTCATAATTTTTTTTTTACAGCTTTGGTTTTTGCTATGACGATATTCTAGGTTCACACTGTACATTTCCTGCCCAAGATGTGGAATCAGATAGTGTCCCAAAGAGCTCCAATTTCTTTTATTGGGAAATGGTATTTGGAGACCACAATTTGTACACCAGCACAGGTCACTGCTACTAGGTCCTTCATGTTATAAGGCTAAAAGACATGTATTTTTTTTTTTTTAAGATTGTACTTATTTATTTGACAGAGAGAGACACAGCGAGAGAGGGAACACAAGCAGGGAGAGCGGGAGTGGGAGAGGGAGAAGCAGACTTCCTGCCGAGCAGGGAGCCCAATGTGGGGCTCGATCCCAGGACCCTGGGATCATGATCCTGGGATCATGACCTGAGCCAAAGGCAGATGCTTAACGACTGATCCACCCAGGTGCCCCCAAAGACATGTATTTTTTACAATGAAAATACCACGAGTTTCTAGTTATAATTCTGATTCAAAATCAGGAGTACAAGGTAAATTAACCTTAATCTTACCATCTTTATCATGTATCAACCATACCAGGTCTCAATATTACATACGTAATTATAATTTTGACTTATCCCACAATACACACACAGTAGTTTCAGTAACATTACAACCAACTTTGGGATTAATGAAAAAACGGTTGATTTTGGGGGGGGACAGTTATTTTTTTTGTCCTTAGGATATATTCTGGTAAGTATGTACAGATGGCTTATTATGTTCTAAAGTCATTTGAAGAAGGGGCGCCTGGCTGGCTCAGTCAGTTAAGAGTCTTGATTTCAGCTTAGGTCATGATCTCAGGGTTGTGAAATCTGGCTGTGTCAAGCTCTGCACTGGGTGTGGAACCTGCTTGAGATTCTCTCTCCCCCTCTGCCCTGCTGCACCCATCCTTCCCTACTTCTCTCCCTCTCTTAAAAAAAAAAAAAAAAAAAGAGTTGTTTGAAGAAGTTTCTAAGAGACTGTAATTTCATTTTTCTTACTAGTTTTGCTAAATTGTTTATATAAAATGTTAACACAGTTCCCATATTAAATCAATACTGTTAGCAACTTCTCCCCAGCATCTTATTGGAAATACTCCTAGTTAATAAGGCAAAAGGCAAGCTTATTCCACTTTTCACAAATACTTTCCTTTCTATCTCCCTACATTTTTTTTGAAATTGTGCCATATCTACTTTCCATACTACACTGCTTCCCTAACAATGATCATTTAGTCTTTGTTCTTTAGGTAAAATAAATGTAACACTCACCACCAGTTCTTAAGTCAAACTCTCTCACGTACTGTTGATTAAAGCTTGTTCTCTTATAGATTCCTCAGGAGTGGTTCCTAGTTTGTAGTCTTTATACCTGAAGGTTAGTTTGGGTGGATATAAAACCCATACCTTGCCATTTTCTTTGAGTATTTTAAAAATGTTACTCCAGGGGCGCCTGGGTGGCTCAGTTGTTAAGCGTCTGCCTTTGGCTCAGGTCATGATCCCAGGGTCCTGGGATGGAGCCCCACATTAGGCTCCCTGCTCAGCGGGAAGCCTGCTTCTCCCTCTCCCAATCTCCCTGCTTGTGTTCCCTCTCTTGCTGTCTCTCTCTCTGTCAAATAAATAAATAAAATCTTTAAAAAATAAAATAAAAATGTTACTCCGCTACCATCTGGCATCAAGTGTTGGTGATGACTGTGATCTTCCTCTTATAAATTAATAATTTTACTAATCTCTGAGTGTCAGCATTCCTGAATTAATTTTCCAAGACATTCAGTGTGCCCTTTTATATAGAGTTTTAAGTAGTCTTTTATTTTAGGAACACTTTCTTGTAGTTTTTAGTATTTGTTTTGTTCTATTTAATTTTCTTCTTTGAGATTCCTATTACACATATGTTGAGCCTTTTTTGATCTATTTTAGAGATCTTTTGTTTTAATATTTTGGATTTTTGGCTTTTTTTAAAAAAGTTTGTCCTCAGAGTCCATAGTCTCTCATGGTTCATCTCTCCCTCCAATTTCCCTCCCTTCATTTTTCCCTTCCTTCTCCAAATGTCCTCCATACTATTCCGTATGTTCCACAAGTAAGTGAAACCATATGATGTACTGTATGGTGACTAACATAATAAAATTAAAAAAAAAAAGGTTTGTTCTCCTTTCTATCTTCTATTTATTTTATCTGACAGAGAATGTGCGTGCATGCCAGCAGGGAGAGGAGCAGGCAGAGGAAGAGGGAGAAGCAGGCTTCCTGCTGAGCAGGGAGCCTGACGTGGAGCTCGATCCCAGAACCTTGGGATCACGACCTGAACTGAAGGTAGACACGTAACCAAATGACTCACCCAGGCACCCCTCTGCCTTCTATGTCTCTTAAGATACTATCTTTGTGTATTTGCTTTTGTGTTTTTTCTAGTTTAGTCTGTATTTCTGATATGGTTTTTAAATTTTCTTTTATTTCTAATTCTTTCTTGAGTGTTATTTCTCATTTCAAATTTCCTTTTTCTGTAAATCTTATTTCTGAGTTTTTATAATTTTGTTTTATGTTGTTCTTCAGTGTCTCTAATTTTCTAAATTTTTCAGTTCATTTTGAAATTTACAGTTTCATTGTTTTGTGAGCATGCCTTTTTGGTGAGTGTCCATTGCCTTTAGGGGTATTATTTGGCTTTTTATTCTTTTTTCTCATAATAGTTTGTACAGAATTTGACTGTAATTCTTTCTTTTGCTCATGTTTTAAGTGAAATAAAATTTCCTGTGCTTTTAGAAGGAAGTGGTGGATCACAATTGCTTTCTTAGCTTCATGGCTCTAGAATTCTCCAGTGTTGTTTTACCAAAATGACAGAAAATATGGCCTCATATTTTGATATCTTGTTCCTCTCCCCTACTTTTGTCTGCATCTTTTCTTTCCTTTGCCCCATTGTCTGACTTGCTAATATTAGGCTTTATTTCCAACAGTTTCTATTCAGTGTGAGGTCATGGAAGAGAGCATCAGTTTACTTCCAAAGGTTATATGGCTATGGCTCCAGTACCATGAAACTGTGGCACATTATAGATCTTTAGCATCCAGCTATGAAGAGCAACTTGCATTACTCTCTTCTCAGTCTTGGTTGCTGTTCTCAGATTGGCTTGCATGCTCTAGTGAAATACCATTCTCAGTCAGCCTTCCTTCCACACAAATGCTGATAACGGTAAGGGTCCATAAGGGCATGGTGTGCCACACCTGTTTGTACCTGGGGGCTTACAGAGGGAAACCTAGTTGCTTACTTTTATTGTAGAGACTGACTGTGCTGTCTTTAGTTTTGCTATCCAAGTTGCTCTGTGTTTATGGCAGAATTCTACTAGACTCAAAAATTACTTCATGCCACTTTCCCAGAATCCTCTTTAATTCAGTTTTTGGTAATTTATACATTTTTGCCTTTCCATGCAATGCTAAGCTTATGAAACACGTATTATTTCTATCTGCCTATGTCCCTCCCGTTTAATATTTAACGCTTTGAATTCTACTTAGATACCAATCATACTGACCTATCTCTGTTCCTTAGAACCACTAAAATTTAATGTGCTCCAAATTTTTATCTTTTCTTAAAACCTCAAAATTAACTATTTATGAAATTTTAGAATGTTAGTAAAATGAAAACTGACAAGAACCCATCCAAAAAAAGATTTATAATTAATTATTCAATAGTGAGAAAATTTATTCAGCAAATAACTACCTTATGTCAACCAGAGAGCATTCCAAAGATAATCTTCCCATTGTCCTTAGGTTTTCTTGAAGTTCTCGCAAACAGGTAATATTCACGACTAGTTCAACACCCACATCATATAGCAAGACCTATAAAAGCAATAACTTTGAGTCTGTGCAAAGACAATATTTCAAAATATATTTTGCAAACTAAATAGCAAAATAAAATTAGATTAAAAAAATTTCAGGACAAAAATACTGAACGTATTCACCTTTACAATTATTTTTAACTCTTCATTTACCTCTACCAATGTGTCTGTAACCATTCTGATGATCTGGCCTCTTCGCCACTGATTTTTATCTGGGATCTTAACAGCACAGTGCATATCATTTTCCCATTTAATAGGTTCCCACTTTGAGTTTTCATAAGCAGCTACCATCTTTTCTTCCAAACTATATAAAGAAAAAAATTTAACTTTCAAACCTTTTCTTACAACATATAATTCTCTGACCACATCTTCTACTGTCCCTCCTTACCCATTCCACACCAGCCAAAGTGGGTACCTTGTTCTTCCTTGAATACCCAAGTATATTTCTACTGCAGGATCTTTGAACTAGCTCTTCCCTGTGTGTGAGATTATCTTCCTCCAGAGCCTCATGCTTACTCCCTCTCTTTCTTCAGGATCCATTACTTCCTCCCCAACTGCTTTTTCTCTATTTTTTTTATCATCTGCTACAGTAAACATTTTTATTTGTCCATTGTCTCTCCCTCTATTAGAATTTAAGCTTCATGACAGTCAAGACTTGTAAATGTTTTTACCACTATATCCCCAACACCTAGAGTACTGGTTGTGCCCAATAAGTATTCGTGGAATGACTAATTCTAATAATACAGTGAAAATAACTAGTAAAGATACTATTTGTGTACTTTTAACTAGTTTTTAAATAACTGTTTTGTTGAAATAATTTTGCTTTTAAAATTCCACATTTATGATTTCTAGATCTTTACAGGAAAAAATATAGAAAAAAGCCCATAGGTAATATATGTTTTCCTTATATGTTATACCTATTAAGTAAGTTTTCTGTTAATAACCACTGAACATAAATCTTCTCAGGGGATATCACATTACAGATATGTACAGGAAGTTCCTTATTATAAAGTGACTGGAGATTCTCATTAGGTAGAGATTTTACAGACACAGGATTTAAGCTGTTTACTTCATTTGAAATAATTTCTTCTGGAGAAGGATCCCATACTTCAGTATGCTTTTTGCAATTATCCTTGAGGGTGTATCTGCAAAATAACAAAACCCATTAGCAAAAAGAGCAGTTTGCAAAATATTTGCTTGTATTTGCTTAGATCTAGAGATGAACAAATTTTAGCTATGATTCACTGCTTCTCAGTTTTGATATTAATAGCAGTTTCAGTTTCTTTTTTAAAAAAGGGTTCGGGGCGCCTGGGTGGCTCAGTCGTTAAGTGTCTGCCTTCGGCTCAGGTCGTGATCCTAGGGTCCTGGGATGGAGCCCCATGTCGGGCTCCCTGCTCTGCGGGAAGCCTGCTTCTCCCTCTCCTGCTCCCCCTGCTGTGTTCCCTCTCTCCCTCTCCTGCTCCCCCTGCTTGTGTTCCCTCTCTTGCTGTGTCTCTGTCAAATAAAATCTTAAAAATAAAAATAAAAAAGGGTTAAATACTACCAAAGTAAGCACAAAAACCCCCTAAAAGCCAAACTTTCTATTTTAAAAAGTTTAAAATACCAAGTTTGCTTATAATTTCACTATTTCCCATTGATATTTTATACTCACAAGGAATAGAATTATTCATAATTTTTTTGATAACCTGACTAAAAAGTATCAATCCATTTGCCAATGAGAGTTCAAGTGGTAACCAATTACTATTAAAATGTATTAAGGAGAGAAATTATTGGATGAAGTATTTAGAATATTTAATAAATCAGATTAGTTCAGACTAAAACCACAGATAATTAGATGTCCTTTATTTTTATAAAGAAGAAAATTCTTTCACAATAAGCTTGAGATTTAGCTAAACAAGGTGACTTAAAAATTTTTGTTGCTAAATCTAATGGACAAATTTCAGTCCTTATTTGACTTGAATTCTCAGCACTAGCTACTTTTTCCTTCTCGAAATGTTCTTTCTTTGGTTCCTGGTTTTTCTTCAATCTCAGATTCCTGATCTACATTTTTGGACTTTCTTTCTCATAGGTGATAATCCTCATAATTGCATTTTCATAAAGTGAGATTGAGATGAATGATGAAAGTGATAATCTCATTTATTCTAATGGACTTGTTTATATTTATATGCTAACTCCCAGGCGAAACACCTAACCAGGTGTCTCTTCAGAGATCCACGGATTCATCGCCATTCAACTAATATTTACTGGATACATACCATGAACCAAGCATAATGCTAGATGCAGAGATGTGACAGTGGACACAGTAGGCAGGGTTCCTGTTCTCATGGTGCTTAAAGTATAGTGACCCCGAGACACATAGTTACATACATGAAAATAAATTACATGAACAAGAGTTATAAAGAAAAGATCTGGCATAGGCCAATGAAATTTAATCTAGTCTGGGAGAACATTTGCCTGATTAAGTAACATTTCAACAGAGATTTTAAAAGAGTAAGTAGGAGTTAGCTAGACATTCAAGAAACTGAAAGAAAACATACAGTTTGATATAGCAAGGCAATAGAAGATGGCATGAACTTTGAGGTAGGGAGGAGCCAGATTATTTTGGCGATATTATTTTATAAAGGGTGGTGGGTACTGTGTATGATAGAGTTGAGTCCAGTAGAGAGACTGGTTTGTGGGATTTTTTTTTTCATTTCCTCAGGTGATCAGGGCAGGCACTGATCAAGGGAAGCTCGTGGTTTATTTTGAGGACAGGCAATAGATAACAATGAAAACAATAGGTCTAGCTGCAGTGGTCAGAAAATAGGAATCTGGGTGTTGGAGGGCAAGGAGATTGGTTGCGGCTGCCAGAATACCAGAAGTGGTTTTAGTAAAACCTGAGTTTAAGCTTCAGGATCCCTCACTTACACAGGAAACTTGGGAGGGGCAAATCAACATTTTTTTTGTAAAATTTTCAAAAGTAAACATTTTTAACTGCAATTAGTAAAGGTCATAGACTCTACCCTCATTCCTCTTCTCTCACATTTCTTTTCATTTGGGTGTTGGATACAGCATTTTGAGTTGACTAAGGGGAAGTTGAGTTGGAGAAACATTTGGCTTGTATATAGTGGAATATAATTTTGTGATAGATAGCCACTTTTCTGTAGAGTTAAGCTATTGCTAGCCATCTTGGTGTAGGAAAGGATTCCAGAAATACTCCCATCACCTTAGTGTCACAACATGAAAATACAGGGTCCAACATAAATGTCATAATAAACCACTACAATGAGGGTGCTGATGACAAATTGTTTAATGAGTATAGTGACCAGACCACCCGGTTTAAACCTGTGTTCTGGCATAATATTGCTTCTCTTTCACTCTTAAACATGTCCCAATATGGATGAGAAATATGCCCACTTATTAATAAGTGAAATAAATTAACATTGCTAATCCAAACTTTAAGATTCATCATTATACAACAAAATTTGAAATGCCTTAAATTATTACATATGTAATATATATACACATGAAAGAAACAGGATAGGTTTTCCTAAAAGTAACTACAGTCTTTAGAAATTTATAGAACATTAGCCATGATTGAGCTATGGATCAGAAAAAACACTTTTTTAAAATTACCAATAAATAAATTTCAATCACCTATACTAGAGAATAGACTTCTCTCTCTATAGGGAATACATAAAATCTGGCATTTCAAGTGGTGGTTCATATACAGATAAAAAATGTAATAAGAAAGCATTTTGTGATGAATCTGAATTTTGTAATGTAGTATTTGTCAACTTTTGAAAATCTGTTATTTGTTGGGATTTCTTTTATCAGTCTACATAAATATTATTTTGCTTATTTAATTCTATAGTTAAAACTCTGAAATTCTTTTCTTAAAGGGGGTCCTTCAGGCTCACCCACGAAACCTCGATTTGTCCTTGTTGAGCAAAAGTACGAGCATTCAGAAATGAATAAACATGTCTGGCCTTTTCTTACCACTGCACCGCCTCATCCATTTCCTTAGCTATTGCTGTACCTGCTTCCCACTCTTTATCATGTACTTCTGTTGCTATGCAAATAAACCACTACAGTGTGTGACTTACAGTCCTCTGGCCACTGCACAGTTGTTTGCCACGTGAAGATATCTCCCTCCACTTTAACATGCCAAAAGCACCTCAAACACGTCCAAAGTTGATATCACATCCAATTTCCCCCCCAAACCTGCTCCCCACTCTTCTGTTCCTTGTTCTCAAGGAGCAGTATCACCCGATATTAGGTGGTCATTGGTCCTGAAAGTCAATCCTGACCCCTCCTCTTCCTTACCTACAATGAGTAGCAAGGTCTTGCAATATTCACCTCCATCATGTTTCATAATCTACCCATTTTTCTATCACCAAGTAACTGTAACTTCAATAGCCTACAGTACCCATGTCTAGTCTAATACTTTAAGACTTGCAGTCAGAGAGAGCTTTCCAAAACCCAAGTCTACTCTCAGTCCTCTGTTTAAAATCATTCAATAGCCCCTCACCCTCCTTCCTGAAGTGATAAAGTTCAAACACACAGAAGTGTTTGAAAAGTACTTTTACTTCTCGGTGATCAAGGTTCTGTAATTATCTGGTCTCTGCATTTCTCTCCAGCTTGATCTCTTACCTTACCTGCCACTACTACCTTTTTTTCCTGTCTACTAGCTGTGTGAGTATACTAACAATACCTAAACATATATTTTTCCTGTGTATAGGCTTTTACTCCCAGTTGTACTACAGAATTCAGTTTAAGTGAAATCTCCAGTGGTAACCCTCCAAAAATCCCATAATACTGTGACTACCCTTAGCAGAGTCCTTATCACACTGAAAGGTAAGCTTGACCATCTCTCCTTCCTACTACATACTCTAAGCTCCTTGAAGGCACAAACCATCCTTATTCATCACTGGGTATAGTGTTTGTTACAATGTAACAAGTAGGCATATAAATATCTCTTGCTTATATAACCAAACAATAGAAAGGGAAAACTAGCTAATGGACTTGTAATAGCTTTATCGAGGTAGATTTTCCACAAAAAAAAGTTCGCCCATTTCAAGTGTATGGTTCAATGATTTTTAGTTAACTTTACCAAATGGTGTAACTATCGTGTTAGTTTTACAACATTCTCACCTCTCCCCAGAAAGATCCCCTATGTCCATTTACCATGACTCTTCCTCATCCCTAGCCCCAGGCACCCCCTAATAAGCTTTTTGTATCTATAAACTTGCCTTTTCTGGGCATACCATATAGATGGAATCATACAATATACAGTCTCTTGTGTCTGAACTCTTAGCTTAAAATTTGAGGTTTATCCATGATGTAGATGGGTGTTTTGTTCCTTTTTATGGCTAAATAGTATTCAATTATATGAATATATAGTATTTTCTCTATTCACCACTCACTGGATATTTACATAGTTTCCAGATTTTGGCTATTCTGAATAATGTTATGAGTATTTGCTCGTTAAGTCTGTGTATGAACATATGTTGTCATTTCTCCTGATAGATACCTAGGAGTGGAATTGCTGGTGTGTGGTAATTTTATGTGTAACTTTTTGAGAAACTTGCAAACCATTTGCCAAAGAGGCCATACCATTTACATCCCTGACAGTAATAAGGGTTACTTCACATCCTCACCAACATCTGTAATTGTCTTATGTGTAATAGCTATTCTAGTGGGTGAGAAATGGTATCTCATTGTGGTTTTAATTTGCATCTCCCTAATGGTTAACAATGTTAAACAGCTTTTCATGTACTATTAGCCAATTATATACCTTCTTTGGTAAATGTCTGCTTATATCTTGTGCTCATTTTTGGGGGGGTTGAATTGTTTTAAGTTGTAGAAGTTCTATGAATTCCAGATACAAATCCTTTATGGGGTACGTCTGGCAAATATTTTCTCCCACTCTGTTATTTGTTTTTCCTTTACTTAATAGTATCTTTCAAAATACACTAGTTTTGAATTTTGATGAGGATCAACTAATTTTCTTTTATGAACTGTGCTTCTGGTGTCATATCTAAGAAATCTTTGCCCAATCTACAGTCCTAAAAATTTCCTCCTGTTTTCTCCTAGAAATTTTGTTTTAGCTCTTAAAAGTATAATCCCTTTTGAGTGCGCTTGGTGTATGGTGTGAGATAAGGGCTAAGTTCATCTTTTTTTGCTGGTGGATATCCAATTGCCACAGCACCATTTGTTGAACAGACTACCTTTTTTCCAATGAACTGCCTTTGTTTAAAAAGTCAATTAATTATAAATATAAGGATTTACTTCTCAACTGTCAATTCTAATTATTCATCTATATGTCTATCTTTATGTTAGTACCACACTGTCTTGGTAGTTGTAGCTTTATATTAAATTCTGAAATTGGGAAGTAGAAGTTCTCCAACTTTGTTTTCAAAATTGTTCTGGCTTGAGTTTAATCTATAGCTAATGGACTTAAAAATATTTTAAAAAGTGATGAGATTCACATAACATAAAAGTATTTTAAAGTGAACAATCCAGAGCATTTAGTACATTCAGTGTTGCACAACCATTACACCTCTATCTAGTTCCAAAACATTTCTATCACTCCACAATAAAATCCCCCTAAAGCAATTGCTACCCATAATCCTCTCCCCTCAACCCTTACTAACCACCAGTCTATATTCTCTGTGGATTTAACTATTTTGGATATTTCATATAAATGGAATCATACAATATGTCACCTTTCGTGTTTGGCTTATTTCACTTAGCATAAAGTTTTCAAGGTTCATCAATATTATATCAAAATTTAATTCCTTTATATTTTTTATTTATTTTTGGGGGTGCAAAGGGAGGAGAGAAAAAATCTTAAGCAGGCTCCACACCCAGCGTGGAGACCAACTCAGGTCTCAATCTCACAACCCTGAGATCATGACTTGAGCCAAAATTCAAGAGTTAGACAGCTAAGACTGAGCTACCCAGGCACCCCAAAATTTAATTCCTTTTTAAAGGTTGAATAATATTCCATTGTAGGTCTATCTACTATAATTTGTTTATCCAACTGTTGATAGACAAACAGGGTGATTCCACCTATGAATATATATGCATATGTACTTGAGTACCTGTTTTCAATTCTTTTGGGTATATACCCAGAAATGGAATTTCTGGGCCATGTGGTAATTCTATGTTTAAGTTTTTAAGGAATCTTCAAGCTGTTTTCCATAGTGACTTCACCATTTGTATTCTTCCCCACAATGTACAAGGGTCAAATTTCTCTACATTCTCACCAACGTTATTCTTTTTTTTTTTTATTACAGCCATCTTGGTGTGTGTGAAGTGGTACATTAATAGACTTTAAAAAAATGTTATCAGTTTTTGAGAAGGTAATATATGTACATGGTTCAAAATTTAAAATTTTGAATTTTATGACTCTCCAGAGAAATAGTACATATACATGTATTTAATACTTTTTGGTTAAAAAAACTAAACATCCATCTTTGATTATATGCCCAAATCTGATGCCTTATAAAATTGTTAACTGGAAAAAACTTAGTTAAAACTATATGACCTTGATTTTTTTTAAAAGTTTGGTTAAATGAGGGCGCCTGGGTGGCTCAGTTGGTTAAGCGACTGCCTTTGGCTCAGGTCATGATCCTGGAGTCCCTGGATCGAGTCCCGCATCGGGCTCCCTGCTCAGCAGGGAGTCTGCGTCGCTCTCTGACCCTCCCCCCTCTCATGTGCTCTCTCTCTCTCATTCTCTCTCTCTCAAATAAATAAAATCTTTAAAAAAAAAAGTTTGGTTAAATGAGAGGTAAGAAAATATTTCATGATTTTAATTAAAACGCAACTGTAGCAATGGAAACCTTCTGAATTCAATGTTATCACACCTATCTTTAGTGGCTAGAGAGTCATTCAAAAGAAATAGAAGTTTCTATGGCCAAGAACTGTACCTTTAACTTTTGGCTAGAACAGAAGCAGCTGGATTATATGGCTTATATATCCATGTAAAGATATTAACATTGATGAAAAATTCAGGGCATTCTCACAGTTTAACACATGAATATTATCTTCTACTGTATGTTGACCATACTTTACCACTAGATGGCCAATTTAAAAAAAATTCAACTTGCTGGGGTGTAACTGACATATAAAATTGTAAGGTATTTAAAGTGTACACTGTGGTGCTTGGATATAAGTACACATCATGAAAGGCTTCCGCTCTTCTAGTTAATTAACATCTATCTTGCTTTTTTGGGGGGGGTGAAGGCCCACTAAATTTATGATTTTAACGAGAAAATTGTCACTTAATATTTGAATTTATATATATGGAGAGATGCAAAAGGCAGGGAAATTTTATTTTAAAAGTTGGTAGAGCTCCCTGTGTATGTTACAGAAAGCTGCTCTTGCAGAAAGTTGCTTCACTGTCACAAAGAGGTCTTCTTTCCAGAATCTGTTTTGCTTACTGTGGAATAGTTCTGTTTTAGCTTTAGTGCTCCCCTATAACAGTGGCATATCAAAGTGAGGTGATGGGTGCTTGCTGTTTTCCTCTGATGCTCTTGATAGTTGTGATATTTTGGAATATTCATCTAATAAATGCCTTATTCCCCAAAGCTGCTTAAGACAAAGGGAAAAAATTTAAAGTTTAAAAATAGCTTTATTCCATGACTCATGAGAGAAAATGCTGAGAAGTTGAATTTCACTGAAATTACAAACATGTGCTCTGCGAAAGACACTATTCAAGAGGATGAAGAGAGAGCCACACACTTGGAGAAAATATTTGCAAAAGACACACATCATAAAGCACTGTTTTCCAAAATATACAAAGAACACTTAAAATTCAAAAATAAGAAAGCAACTCACTTAAAAAATGGCTCCAGAACATTAAGAGGAACCTCACCAAAAAAGATATAAAGATAGCAAACAAGCATGTGAAAAGATGCTCCACATCATGTCATCACAGAAACACAAAACAAAAAATGAGATATTACCACTACACATATAATCAAAGCACCAAAATCTGGAATACAGACACCACCAAGTGCTGATGAGGACGTAGGGCAACAGGAACCCCTCAGTCATTGCTTGTGTGAACGCAAAATGGTACAGCTGCTTTGGAAGACAGTTTGGCAGTTTCTTACATAACACTTCTTACCATACAGCCCAGCAACCATACTCCTTAGTATTTGCCCAAAGAAGGTAAAAACTTATGTCTACACAAAAACCTGCATGTGGATGTTTATAGAAGCTTTATTCATAATTACCAAAACCTGATAGCAACCAAGATGTCCTGTAGTAGGTGAATGGATAGACAAACTGTGGTACATCCAGGCAATGAACTATTATTCAGTGCTAGAAATGAGTTATCAAGCCATAAAAAGACAAGGGGGGAGCTTAAACACATATTAAGTGAAATAAGCCAATCTGAAAAGGCTATATACTGTATGACTCCAATTATATGATATTCTGGAAAAGGCAAAACTATGGAGACACTAAAAAATATCAGTGGTTCCCAGGGATTCGAGGGAGGGAAGGATGAATAGACAGAACACAAGGGATTTTGAGGGCAGTGAAAACACTGATATTATAATGGTGGATTCATGTCCTCATTCATTTAGTCAAAACCCACAGAATGTATACTAATGTAAATTATGGACTTCAGATGATTATGATATGTCAATGTAGTTTCACGGATGTTAATAAATGTACCATTTTGGTGGTTGACAGTACGGGAGGCTGTGCCTATTGGGAGAGCCAGGAATATGTGGGAAATCCCGTGCTTTCTGCTCAGTATTGAGAACCCAACTGCTCCAAAATATAAAGTCTATTTAACAAAATAAAAAAGATGACAGACCTAAATATGAAACCTAAAACTATAAAACTTAGGAAGAATACATAAGAGAAAATCTTTATGACCTTGAGTTAGGTGAAGAGTTCTTAATTACAGCACAAAGTGCCTGAATTGTGAAGGAAAAAACTGTCAAAGTAGACTTCAAAACCAGAAACTTCTGCTCTTTGAAAGACACTGTTAAGAAGGCACAGCTTGGGGTGCCTGGGTGGCTCAGATGGTTAAGCGTCTGCCTTCGGCTCAGGTCATGATCCCGGGGTCCTGGGATCGAGTCCCACATCGGGCTCCCTGCTCCTTGGGAGCCTGCTTCTCCCTCTGCTTCTCTCTCTCTCTCCCTCTCTCTCCCTCTCTCATGAATAAATAAAAATAAAATCTTTAGAAAAAAAAAAAAAAGAAGGCACAGCTTGGAAAAAAAATATGTGCAATATTTGCAAAGCACATTATCTGATGAAGAACTTGTATCTGGAATATATTAAAGAACTTTCACATTTCAAGAACAATAAGCAACACAATTTTACCGAAGATTTTACATTTGAAAAGAAACTTCACCAAAGAACAGACACAGATGGCAAATAAGCATATGAAAAGATCTTTAATGTCATTAAGTTAAAATTAAAACTACTACCAAAAAACACTGTATTTCTATTAGAAGGGCTGATGTAAACACAAAATGATAGAATCAAGTGCTGGCTAGGATATAGAATGATACAACTCTCACAAATTGCTGGTGGAAATGCAGGATGGTAGAGCCAATTTAGAAAATGTGTGGCAGTTTCTTATAAAGTTAAAAAAAACACACCTTTTTTTTAAAAAAACTTTTTCTTTTAGATCTACATACCAAAATATTAAATGGATGAAGTTATATGGTGTCTGAGATTTATGCCAAAATTATCAAGGCAATAATGTGGGTGGGGCATTAGATTAAATAAAGAAAAAAAAACCACTTACCTTATAAGAAGCAATCTCACTCCTAGGTATTTACTCAAGAGAAAATACATACATATGTCTATATACAAAGACCTGTATGCAAATGTTTACAACACCTTTATTCATAAAATCTCTCAAACTGGAAATAGCTCAAATGTTCATCAATTAGGGAATGTATAACATTATAATACATCCAGACAACAGGATAGTAGAGAGCAATAAAGACTACTGATACATGTAACAACATTCATGAATCTCAAAAGCATTAAGCTAAATGAAAGATGCCAGACACAAAAGGCAAAATACACTATGACTCCATTTATAAGAAGCTGTGGAAAAGTAAAAATTATAGAAACAGAAATTAGATCAGTAATTGTCAAGTTTTGGGTGTGGCGGACAAGAAAGAACTACAGAGGTACACACAAGAACTTTTTGTGGTGATAGAAATATTCTGTATTTTGACTGTGATAATAGTTATATATGACTATATATGTAAAAGGCTGAATTTTATTATGTTTCACCTCAATAACCCTGACTTTTAAAAAAAGAGAAATTACATATATATATGTATATATATATATATTTTTTTTTTTTTGAGAGGGAGAGAGAAAGGGCAGGGTAGGGCAGAGAGAGAGGGAGAGAGAGAATCTTAAGCAGGCTCCATGCCCAGCACAGAGCCCGAGTGGGGCTCCATTTCACAACCCTGAGATCATGACCTGAGCTGAAATCAAGTCCGACAACCAACTGAGCCACCCAGGTGCCCCTCAGTCCAATATATTTAAATGTTTCCTCTCATCTCTTTCTCTTCCCTTACTTAGGGCTTACAGTGGAAAAAGGGCAGGCCCTCTCTAGCTTCAAAGTCCTCCAGTGTTAGGGCAGGGAGGGGAGGCAAGACTACATGCTAAGCACATGACTGCAGATTTCTGCTTCTCTGGCTTACTCCGACAGACATTATGTGTGGGTGTTACCAAATATTTGCTTTCTTGAGAACGATATGTGGGAATTCTTCAGAAGACCCTTCAGGGCCACCCTACTGCCTAAGTCTATATTGTGAAAGAATTGTTTTGTCTTTTTTTTTTATTATTATTATGTTATGTTAATCACCATACATCATTAGTTTTTGATGTAGTGATCCATGATTCATTGTTTGCATATAACACGCAGTGCTCCATGCGGAACGTGCCCTCTTTAATACCCATCACCAGGCTAACCCATCCTCCCATCCCCCTCCCCTCTAGAACCCTCAGTTTGTTTGTCAGAGTCTATCGTCTCTCATGGTTCGTCTGCCCCTCCGATTTCCCCCCCTTCATTCTTCCCCTCCTGCTATCTTTTTTTTTTCAACATATAATGTATTATTTGCTTCAGAGGTACAGATCCGTGATTCAACAGTCTTGTAAAATTCACAGCGCTCACCATAGCACATACCCTCCCCAATGCCTATCACCCAGAGAATAGTTTTGTCTTGACTCCCAACCCTCTCACCCCTCCTCACCATCCCCTGCCCTTTTGCTTCAGGGTTGCTCAACCACTGCTCTGTGTTGGGTACTAGGCACAATGGCTCAAATCTGGTTCTTGTTCAAAGTAACCACTTGAACCCAGAAAGAATTCACATTTCTCCAAATGGGAATTTGGGCTAACTCTACCACTAAATACCCTATCCTGCCACTTCTCTTCCTAATTCTCTTCTCAAATAGGCACAGAGGGCTGCCAAAGCAGATACTCCACCTAGAAATAAGATGCCATTCTCTTTTTCTTAGAAGTACCTTCAATCCCTAAAAGCCATTCTCTTGGTTTCAGGGTCCCTTAGGGATGGAGGGAAAAGCCACTCTACTCCCCATTAAACTAACAACTCCAGTTATTTTTCCGCCTATTTTTCTTGACCCAAGAACAGGGTGAAAACTCCCAAAGCTATGACCTAAGCACATTTCCTAAAGGGAATGATATGTCAGTTATCCTTCTTGTGAATAAAGTGTTATGTACAAACTAACCAACATTTATAGGTCTACTTACCCTACTTCATAAGATGCTAGGCCCTCTTTGACTAGCTGGTCATTTATACTAGTAGGAGTCATTCCAAGAGCACCAAGAAAATCGAAAAGCTCAACTAAGAGCACATTATCTTCCAGAATTTCTGTAAAACATTAAGACGAGTTTGGGGAAAGAAAGAAATGTTGCAAAACATACTAAATGAGGTAATTAAAAAAAAAGCTGTAAACAATTTCATTTTGCACCTGTGGTTTTTTTTGCTGAATAATATCAAAGTCTCTCTGTAGGGGTAAAAGTAGTATTTTGCAAAGATAAAACAATTGTCTATGTTATCTGTAGCATATGCAAATTAATAACATTTTCATTTTAGATTATTGTGTACTGTTCTATGACAAATCAAAAGCAGTTTAAAGCTTTTAAATTCAGAAAAATATAAATTGACATATATTCATTGAAGAAGTGTTCTGATGTGTTTTTAAACTATTTTACTGAGTTCATCCAAGTTCCAGAGGACAAAAGAATGAAATTTAGGCCAGTGGTTATCTGCGAAAGTTTACAGCTTTTATGAGAATGGCACAAAGTTTAACACAACAAAAACTCAATCTAGAATCCTCAAACTAGAGATTGGAATCTGGATTTTTTTTTCCCCATCCTTGTGTTTTTAGGACAAACCATCTAACTTTTAATTTCTTTTAGAATACATATTGGTTACTTAAACAAGTAGATCTATTTAGATCTATTTCTTAAACTAAACTGGGTAAAGTTTACATCTCATATGCCTGTTTAATTACTTATGGTACAGAGCACAGAGAACCTGCCTAATATGCATCTGAATAAACAACAGAGTAATTTCTTTAGGAAGCACATACTTCAGTGCACTAAACTATGCACTGAAGGCACACTTCAATGCAGTTTATACCTACACCTTCTACATAATAGCAGCTGGTAGCTGCAGGTCAGAATGATGATTCCAAATAAAAAGATAAAGTGTTACCAGCATCTTATATTATCCAGTCATAAAAATATTAGAAAACTTTTTTCAAGAGCCTAAAAATGATTCCTGACTACTTTTCAATGGACCAGATATATCATCTAAAAAATAAAAGACTAAGCAATGCTGAGCCTCAGTTTTCATCTCCTTATTTTCCATGTCTTGTGTTCCTTTTAATTCTTTGACTTCGTATTTCCCATATATAGAGTTCTTTATTCCAACAGGGCCAACTTTCCGTATGTTCTGTTCCTTTACCAACTTCCCTACTCTGCTAATTAAAATTTAAATAACCCTTGCTTTATAAGGTAACAATGCATATTAATGGAAGGCTCCCCTTCTCATCTATTATTAACATCTTAAACTCTCAATCTCATCATTGTGCAGGTTAATGGGGTGAGATCTTTTAGATTTAAGGAGTGCCAGAAGGCCCTGCTCAAATTATCTAGCAAAATAACTATGTTATGGCTAGTATCTGGATGTTATTGGTAGAACAAGTAATTAAGTAAGAAAAAGAAGGAGTCAAGAAAGAAACCAAGTCAGGTCTTGATGTTGTCCACGGGAGGGAGGGGAGCTAAAACAAATCGGAATAAAATACCAAAAGCAAAGTTGGTAAGCAGAATTATCTAGGTTAAAGTCAGCTCAAAATCAGTGGAGATTACTCAAGGACTAAGAAGCCCTTAATTTACTGCTCACATCAGAGAAGCCTGATATAAAAATGTTATTGACTGAGGATGCAATATCTATAACCACATTCCTCTTTGAACAAATTATTTCTTCAGAACAATTTCTCATATCAACAACATGGATAAATTATTACTGATACACCATCAGTTCCTGGTTATATAACCTTGAGCAGCTGATCACTAAAGCTGCTCACTCAGTCTTCTCACTGTAACATAAGCTAACACTCTTCTGGTGGTTGGGTTCATTTAATGGCAGTATGATAAATGTGAACAAACAGATACAGTAAAAACTACCCTGGAAATTCCCATAAATCAACCCTAAGTTAACATAATCTTGTGTGTCTTGCACTAACACTTATTAAGACCAACACAGCCAGATAAATAAGAGACTCCCACCATCCCCTAACCCCTGCATCTAAACCCCTTGGGGCCAGACAGGTTTTAGAACTTCAAATTGAGAAAAGCTACATAAAACATATATTGCATATTTTGTAATACCCCCAGCAGATTCTGAGGCAGCAGCCTACAAACATACATTACTATCCTGAAATGGAATATATGAATATTCACTATAAAGGAGATAAAGACTATATATATCTTCATGTCAATTCAGATCAGGTTTTGCTACTCAACTTTTCATTTCCAGAACACGCTGGGTTACAAAATTGTGAGCTAGTGGTCAGCCTGTATCTTAGACCCAAACTACTCCAAAAAAGAAATAACTTTTTTTCAAAATATGGGGAGAGCCTACAGTTGAATTCACTTAAGTCAAATGAAATGAAAAAACATATGAAAACTATTTAACAGTTATGTCCCACCTCCCCTCACTTTCCTGCACATTAAACTTTAGCATTCATCATGCCAAAATCAGGATAGAGCCCTTGCAGAAATGTAACAGAAATAAGAGAAACTAATTTCTGGCTTTAGGGCTTTCAAGAGGCCATGTCCAGGATGACTTTTTTTTTTTTTTTTTTAAGATTTTATTTTTAAGTAATCTCTACACCGAATGTAGGGCTTGAACCTACAACCCCAAGATCAAGAGTCACACACTCCACCAACTGAGCCAGCCAGGCACCCTTGGGATAACTTGATTTTTTAATGGCAATTTTTGCCTTGTACTGATTTTATACTCTGGAGCCTGCAACTATATCCACTATACCTAATTCTCAATAAATGTTCTCTCTCCCTACTCTTACTGATGACACATTGAATTTATTCTAAGATCTGGCAAATGTTGTAGTATAATGTTATTCTTATTTAAAATTATATATAACCACATAGCAACAAATAAAAATGGAAATAGCTTACTAACGACTGAACATGTCATAAATTTATCTTGAGTCTTTTCTTCAAATTTTTCCTTAGCTTTTTTGGACCACTGCATTGTCCTTATACATGGTTCAATATAGGCCAGCTTACATTTAATTGCCTGTGTCAAACAAAATTGCACCATTAAGGAAAAGTAAAATTTCTAGTTATTTTAGAATTAAAATAAAATTTTATATGTGTACAAAAAACTGTCTGATTATATTTGGAAAATAAATGTGCAAAAGGCATTTATAAAATATTTTATAAATACCCATAACTGGAATCAATAGAGCATTGGGTTGAATTATTGCACACTCAGACACTGATATAACACACATCTACTGAAAGAATTACAGATACTTATGATATACTGTTAAATGAGAAAAGCAGGTTATAGGACTATTTGTCTAATCCTGTAATTGTTAAAAACAGAAGATGCATCTTAGAATTATATTTATAAAAAATATTCAATAGTTCTAAATGATTCCTTTTTGTTTATATTTTCAAGTTTTTCCTATATTTTACCCATTTTTAAAATGAAAAATATTGTTTAACAAGTCAAACGTCTAGGTGTAATGTGAGTTAGAAAATAAGCCCCATTAACCTTCCTTGTCTCTGGGGAATAGGAGTCTAAGAGAAGGATAATTTTTTACTTATTCTTCCAGACTTCTCTCTTTCCCTTGGACATGTTATATATACTTAAACATAAATGGAATTGCAATAAAAATACTTCTATGATGAAATTTTTTTCCACAAGATACACCATCTTCCTACCACATTATACAGGTATTTCAAAATAACATTAAGAGCTGCAGACCAGTAAATACTTATAAAGACACAAACATACATACACATATACATATATAATTAATGCTTATTTGCTAAGATATACATATATCTTAACAATTTATGGTTGCTATATAGGAAATTACAGTAATGACAGCAACTCTTTTCTAGACTCCATGTATCAAATTATTTACAGACAAAAATGTTTTTTAACAGAGCAATTCTAAGATAAAAATGATTTCTAAAAATATAGTCATATTTGTGTAAGATTCTAACCCTATGACTCATAATAAGGAGATTACCTTCTCTGGGGGATTTAGAAACTCATCTTTTATTTTACGCATTTCTTTAAGTGTTATTTTTGCAGTATTGCCAAAGTCCACATATTTAACTTCAACTTCACGATGTCCAGGCAATCCTTCAAAAATTATGAAATTAGAAATCACAGACTTGGAAAGAAAACAGAATTATCTAGCAAAATTTAGATTGACAGTCAACTATGTTAGAATACTTTTATGATCAACATATAAACTTAATACTTTTTTTTTTAAAGATTTTATTTATTTGACAGACAGACACACAGCGAGAGAGGGAACACAAGCAGGTGGAGTGGGAGAGGGAGAAGCAGGTTTCCTGCTGAGCAGGGAGCCCGATGCGGGGCTCGATCCCAGGACCCTGGGATCATGACCTGAGCCGAAGGCAGACACTTAATGACTGAGCCACCCAGGACACTTTTTTTAATATAAAAATATTTCTCATATGTGGACTTACAAAAATCAACATAAGGCATAGTTGTTCATTTGGTGAATGAGAAATTAACAATTTTAAGATATCCAAAGGACAATCATAATCAGGATAACAACATAGCTATCAAATGCTAGCTGCTGTGGCCTAAAAGTTAAAAGTTAGGCATTAAGACTGACTGGGTCAGAATCCAGTCAAATTCCATGTGACTCTAAGCAAGCTAATCACTCTTTCTAAAATATTACTCTGAGCAAGTTCCTTTTTCTAAGCCTCATTATTTCATTTGTAAAAATTGGCATACCCATAGAATCCAATCTCACAAGACTTTTTTTTTTTGAGGATTCACCTATTTAAAATAATTTGCAAAGCACCGAAGTAAGCATGCATTTAATAAATGTTTACTGTTAGTCAAGACAGGTGATGAAGGCAAAAGATTTAATAATCAAACTAAAGATTCATTCATATGATGATACTTAACTGAAATTAAAAAAAATTATTTGGGGGGATATTGTGAAAAATAAGCAGAGACAGACTTCTATGTCAATCTAGTCTCTATATTTTACCAGATACCAAAGTTCAAACACATGGAAGTTTGAATAAAAATCTATCACATTGACCTTTTTGAAAATACTCAAAATACATGGTTGACTTTAGCCTCTTAGCACACCTATGCATAATTGCCATCATTTTCAAATTTAAAGAGTAGTACAGTATATATATTTCAAAGATGGAGAAAGTACAGGCATTCTCTGCTCCTTAGCAGAAGTGGAAGCAGATGGAACAACACTGGTACTCAAGAAGATACTTCAAGCAACTTAGGCCATGTGATAACTGGTATCTGAAGTAATTGAGAAGACACATGTTACCATAAGTCTAAGAAGGTGAGGGAATCCCTCCACACTTCCACTGGAATTCTCATGCTAGAAGGATATTCTTAACTGTACTAATGGCATTACATTCTTATCATTCTTCAAGTCTCTGAATGGAGATATAGTTTTAGACAAAACAAACAAATGGACAGGAGATAAAATTTAAAGAACATTTTTTATCCAAATTATCAATCATGTATGAGAGTAGAGTCAGAAGACATGAAAGGTCTCAAAATTTACCTCCATTTATTCTGAGGAAACAATTAGAAGATGCTCCCCAAAAATAGGGGAATAAACTGAAGAGGTAAACATGGGATCCATAAAACAAGGGATCAATACAGGAAAACAAGTATATTGCCAAGTGAAATAAATTCCCTGAATAACAAAAGTCTAATAAGCTTAGAGGACTAGCAGTCTAATTGGAGAAGATAGAAGGATGCTTTCACTGCTAGGAAATAAAAAAAAACTAACATTACCTGAAAAGTCAATCATGTGGAAAATTGTTTTGAACAATTAGGAAAATGTAGCCATAAATTAAAGAAAATAAAGAGAAAATTTGATGCATTAACTTGAAATGGAAATAAAGTATTCTTAATGACTTAGTGAAAATATTTATATTGAATATGGATTAACTAAAATTGTGATACAGCTATGGGGATGGGGTGGGGAGGGCATAAAAGAGCTAGAAGAAATCTAAAACTGCTATCTACCATAATAAGAATAGATAACATAACACAATAAAAAAATAAGAATAGATAATATCTAAGAGTAAAATATCAACAAAGTATTACATATTTAGAAGAAATAACACAAGTAAATACCAAAAGCAACAGCTGAAAGAATTTGAAGTATTTTTTAAGTAATGTCTACACCCCACATGAAGCTCAAACTCACAACCCTGAGATCAAGAGTTGCATGCTCTTACAACTGAGCCAGCCAGACAACCCTAAAATATTTGCCTTTCAGGAGTGCAGTATAAGTTGTTTAGCACCATTTAACTTTTTAAATAAGGCAGACATTAGAAAACAACAATAAAAATAGTTAAGTCCTAGTCAATTCAAAATCTAAGGACTCAGAGATTCACCTCCCAACATTACCACTAGCTTTGTAAAGACAACTGAGCAAAGATCAAATAATATCACTTCCATGATTTAATGTGTACCAACTCAAATGGTTTCAATTTTTAAGCATAACATTTCCCTGTAGAAATAGAATGCAATTTCCTACCAATAACTTTTGCTCGGTACCAAACTCCATCTTCAAATTTAGCTACACAGGCTTGACCTTGAACTGGACAGAGGATTTCCAGATTTTCTCCATCTTCACTTTTATAGAACTCCTCAATTGTCTTTAGCAAAAATAAAAAATCCAGGCTCTCTATCTAAGAAATAAAGGGATTAAAACACTATAGTTTCAAAGAAACAAAATTTAAATGTGGCATGTAGGATAAGCACTGCTTATAAAATTACTGGACTCAGACAAATCAATTGTTAATGTGATTTATATTTGAAATATTTTATTACAGCAGTATATAAAATTAGCAAATATGGACACAACAAAATTTTTTAAAAATCACATTTCTCCAGATATCTTAAGTGTATATCCTTCCAGATCCCTTTTTTTAAATTTAAATTCTATAGCCAAAATATAGTACATCATGAGTATTTGATGTAGTGTTCAATGATTTATTAGTTGCATATAACACCCAGTGCTCATCCCATCACACACCCTCCTTAATGCCCATCACCCAGTTACCCCATCTTCCCACTCACCTACCTTTTTACAACCCTCAGTTTGTATCCTATAGTTAAGAGTCTCTCATGGTTTGTCTCCCTCTTTGATTTCTTCCCAGTTTTCCCTCCCCTCCCCTATGATCCTCTACGCTATTTCTTATATTCCACATATGAGTGAAACCATACGAGCATGGTCTTTTTCTGCTTGGCTTATTTCACTTAGCATAATACCCCCCAGTTCCATCCATGTTGATGCAAACGGTAGGTATTCATCCTTTCTGATGGCTGAGTAATATTCCATTATATATATGAATCACATGTTCTTTATCCATTCATCTGCCAAAGGATACCTCAGCTCCTTCCACAGTTTGGCTATTGTGGACATTGCTTCTATGAACACTGGGGTGCATGTGCCCCTTCTTTTCACTACATCTGTGTCTTTGGGGTAAATACTCAGTAGTGCAATTGCTGGGTCACAGTGTAGCTCAGCTCTATTTTTAACTTCTTGAGGAACCTCCATAATGTTTTTCAGAGTGGCTGTACCAGCTTGCATTCCCACCAACAGTGTAAGAGGAACAGTTCTCCTTTCTCCACATCCTTGTCAACATTTGTTGTTCCAGATCCCTTTCTTATACACACACAAACTTTCCATATTTTTTAAAACAAAAATGAGATGATCTCTTACTTGCAATTTGATTACAGTGTGATAATTTGCATTTTCCATCAATTCTCACTTTTGTTTCAGTAAGTATTCCTATTAGTACTTTTAGACCATGTTTAGATATCCCTAACTGGCCCAAACCAGTATCAAATTCAAGACTACACATTATATCTAGTTATCTCAATAAATCTTTTAGGATCTAGTGTAGTCCTCTTTTTTTTTTTTTTAATGACTAGGTCTTGCTGAAGAGAGACTGCTATTTTTCTGCAGAATGCCCCATCTTCTGGATTTATATGGTTACATCCTCATGCTATTATTTAGCTTGTTCCCTCATTAGGTGGGGTCTGTCTCCTGAAATTTCCCCAAAGCCAGAAGTTATATCTATAGGTTTGGTGGATTCAAACCTTTCTTGGCCAGAATACATCTTAAGTGTACTTAGGTTACAATACATCAAAAGACAATATTACTGACTCAATATTAACATGCTAAGATTCACCTACAGATTGGGGTGATGATTCTGATCCCTCTATTGTACAGCTGTGTTTTTACCCTTGTATCCACCAATTCATTTAATAATACTCTGGCATATGAATGTCCAGTTTCCCATCAACCTTCCATCAGATGGTTTTAAAGTGAATTGATCATTCTTTAAATCAGTAATTTCAGTAGAGTTTGTGAAATGACTACACTATAGTGAATAAACTAGAGATTTCCCTTATTAATAAATAAGACTATTTGGTTACTTAAGTTCTTAAAGTTCCTAGAGTACCTAGAACATTGTTCCCCCACCAAAAAAAAAAAAAAAAATCCCAAAACACCAAGGATGTCTGATTATCTCTCTAAATACCAATTCTTAAAGTTAAAAAATATTTTAAAATCTATTTCAAATGGCAAAAAATGAAGTTTTTCTTTTTTAAGTATTATAATGCAAGCAGAAATTTTGTGAATCTGTCTTTTATTTCATTTAAATTACTTTAAAAACTTCAAATTTTTAAAATTTTTATTTCTAAGTAGGTTTTATTCATATTCTTCCATCCAAAGTGAACAGTGAAAAATTCAACAGAGGAATGACATCAGCAAAATAGCAGACTAGGAAGCTCCAAGCTCTCGTTCCCCCACAGAAACATTGGGGGGAAAAAAAAAAGAGAGAGAAGCCATATGAACTTTGTCAGAACTATGGAAAAGTCAAAGGTTTATAGTAACCAAGAAACACCCAATCAAGCTCCTGGCATTCAGATAAATCTCTGTCAAAACATTTGCTGAACACAAGCTAAAGGAACAGAGACTTCAGTGATCACATGCAAGGAACAGTCTTTGCAAAAATAGTTTGAAAAAGTCTCAAAACTAACCAACCACTGCAGTCTTAAACAATAAGAAAATCCAGCAAATCCCAGGGAGGTGGGGATCTTATTTTTCAGAGTTACCACATTATAATAGTCAAATGACCAGTTTTCAACAAAAAATCAGAAGAAATACAAAGAAAAAGGAAAACATGGCTCATTCACAGGAACAAAACAGAAACCACCCTTGAGGAAGCCCAAAGGACATACTAGACAAAGACTTCAGAACATCTGTCTTAAATATGTTCAAAGAATAAAGAACTAGAGGAAACCAGGAAAACAATAAAGTACCAAAATGAAAATACCAACAAAGATACAGAAATTATAAAAAGGAATCAAACAAATTCTGGAGCTGAAAAGTAAAATGACTGAAGTGAAAAATACACCAGAGAGATTCAACAGCATATCTGAAACAAGCATAAGAAAGGATCAGTGAACTTGAAGATAGGACAACTGAAATCATTAAGAGGGGAAAAGAAAGAGTGAAGGGAAGAGAGGCTAAGGGACTTGAACAGAGACCAAGGGCACCATTAGACATAGTAATATACACATTACAGGAGTTCCAGAAGGAGAGAGAAAGGAGCTGAAAGATTATTTGAAGACATAATGGCTGAAAATGGCCCAAATTTGATGACATACACGAATCCACAAATCCAAAAAGGTCAATGTTATGAGTTGACTTGTACCTCCAGGATATGTTGGAGTCATAACCTGAGAATGTGACCTTATTTGGAGAGTTTTTTTTTTTAATTTTTAAAGACTTTATTTATTTGACAGAGACAGACAGAGCAAGCAGGAACACAAGCAGGGGGAGTGGGAGAGGGAGAAGCAGGTTTCCCGCTGAGCAGGGAGCCCAATGTGGGGCTTGATTCCAGGACCCTAGGATAATGACCTGAGCCGAAGGCAGACGCTTAATGACTGAGCCACCCAGGCACCCCCTGGAGACAGAGTCTTAACAGATAATCAAGTTAAAATGAGGTCATTAGGGTAGGCCTTAATATGATTGGTGTTATTAAAAGGAGAAGATTTCGCACAGAGACAAACACAGGAGAATGCATGTGAAGATGAAGGCAGAGATTAGGGTGATGCAGCAGAAGTTAAAGACCACCCAAAATTTCCAGCTAACCACCAGAAAGTAGGAGAAAGGAATGGAAGAGATTATCACTCACAGTCCTAAGAAGGAAAATACCCTACTGATACCTTGATCTCACACTTCTAAATTCCAGAACTATGGGACAATAAATTTATGTTCTTTAAGTCACTTAATTTGTGTAACTTTGTTATTGCAGTCCCAGGAAATGAATACACATTTTGGTTTTGAGAAGTAGGGTGTTGCTGTAACAAATACTTAAGATGTGTGTGTGACTTTGGAATTAGGTAATGGGCAGAGGAGAAGTTTTGAGGTGCTTGAATGGAAAAAGTCCAGACTGCCTTGAAAAGAATTTTGGTAGAAATATGAATGTTAAAGGTGTTTCTGGTGACATCTCAGACAGAAATGAGGAACATGTTATTAGAAACTGGAAGAAAGGAAATCCTTGATATAAAGTGGTAGAGAAGTGGCTGAATTTTGTTCTGTTGGACAGAAAGTAGAATGTTAATATTTAGCTGAGGAGATCTCTAAGCAAAATGTTGAATGTGCAGCTTGGTTTCTCCTTGTTGTTTATAATAAAACATGAGAAGACAGAGATATAGAAGGAATTGCCAAACATAAAGGAACCAGAACTTGAAGAATTTATAAAATTCTCAGTTTATCCATATTGTAAACAATGAGAATGTATACTTAGGACACCAAGGGTGTGGTTGGACACTGCTGAAGAGATTATGGGCAAGTGACTTGTGGATCCAATCAATCATCTTCGTAGAAACACTACCAGCTTGAACTTAAGGGGACAGAGATGGGAAGAAGGAAGGCTGTTGGACTTGTGGGATTTTATAGGGAGGAAGTGAGCTGACAGGGCTATCAGCCCTGAACATGTGTTATCTTTCAAGAAAAAGGAATAATGACCCTGAAGGTGGTTCAGAGGCTGGTGTGTCTGCCACTGCCACCAGGAGCCCAGAGAGCACAGGCCTGAGAGGCAGGACTGTCTCATCCTCTGTTCCAGGAGGTGCAGCCTCCTGGGTTCCAGAGCATGAGGACAACCCCTCAATTCCAACAGGTGAGGCTGCTTTCAGGGCTAAGGGGGCAAGGCCACCACCCTAGTAGGACTGGAGGGTGGAGCATCCAGCCATTGAAGATGATTCTCAAGTCATAAGAATCTAATAGAATTTGTCCTGCTAGGTTTTAGGTTTGTCTGGTCTCACATATTCAGAGATAGAGAAGAATTTTGCTCCAGCTTGAGTAATACCCTAGTCTTAACCTGTACTTGCATTAGACTATGAGATTTGAGACTTTTGGTTGATGATATTTATATATAAGATTTTGGACTCAGAATTGATGCTGTAATGATTGGAATGGGGTGAATGTATTTGGCCTATGGGAAGTACATGCATTTCTGATAGAGCAGAGAGTAGACTGCTTTGCAAACAGTGTCCTCCCCAAAACATATGTTGGAGTTCTAACCCCAAAGTACCTCAGAATGCAACCTTATTTGAAAATTGGGTTTTACAGAGGTTATCAAGGTAAAATAAAGTCTTAGGCACTAAGACTTTATTCCATATGACTGGTGTCCTTACTAAAAAAACTGAGACAGACAAGTACAAAGAAAATGCCATGTGAAGAAAGACGAGGAGAGTGGGGTAATGAAACAGAAGTCAATTAGTGGTAAAGATCGTGAGGGAGTTCACTGCCACAAAAGGGAGTCCTTCATGTAGAAATAAAAGAATGCCAGAGTGTAACTCAGAGTCACAAGTCAATATGAAGATCTGTGGTTCAGGTAAATAGAAGGACAAATATGAAAGCCAGTATTATTTTAATTCTCGTTTGTAACTTCACTTTTATTTCTACAGGATAATATCTATTTCTTTAGGATTTAAAAGATAAATTCATAAAATTATAAATCTATGTTACTGAAAGGTTAATTTGTGACATCAATAATATAAAAGGGGAATGGAGCTGCATAGGAATAGAGTTTTTGTGCAATTAAAGTTGGTATAAATTCATATTAATTGTTAACTTTAGGATATATGTAAACCCTATGGTAATGATAAAAAACTTAGATATATACAAGAGTAAATAAGGTAATCAAAACATGAAACCACAATATTTGCACACCCATGTTCCCTGCAGCATCATTCACAATAGCCAAGAGGTAGAAGCGAACCAAATGTCCACTGATGGATGAATGGACTAATAAAATGTGATATATACTTACAATGGAATATTAGCTTTAAAGAAGGAAATCTTCTCACACAACAATATGAACCTTGAGGGCATTATGCTAATGAAGTGAGCCAGCCACACAAAGAAACACTGAATGATTCCATTTATACGAAGTATCAAAATAGTGAAATTCATAGAACTGTGGTTGTCAGTGGTTGGGGTAGGGGAAAATGCAGAGTGTTTGTTCAAGAGATGCAGAATTTCAGTTCTGCAAGATGAAAAAGTTCTATAGATCTGTTGCACAACAATGTGAGTACAGTTAACACTACTGAACTATACATTTAAAAATGGTTAGATGGTAAATTTTATTATGTTTTTATGACAATGTTTTTCAAAAATATTAAAAAATGACATTACCAAAAAACAACTAAACACAAAAGAGGGAAGTAATACAGGAAATGAGAGACAAAAAAGCTATAAGATATACAGAAAATAGCAAAATGGCAGAAGCCTTTCCTAGTAATAGGTCCTTTATTATTTTTTTTTTAAAGATTTATTCATTTCAGAGAGAGAGCACAAGCAGGGGAGCAGCAGGCAGAGGGAGAGGGAGAGGCATGCTCCCTGCTGAGCAAGGAGCAGCCTGATGCAGGGCTCAATCCCAGGATCCTCGGATCACGACCTGAGCCGAAGGCAGACACTTAACCGACTGAGCTACCCAGGTGCCCCTAATAAGTACTTTAAAATGGTTTAAACACTCCAATTAAAAGGCAAAGATTGGCAGAATGGATTTTAAAAAAATGGCCCAACTATATGCTATTTATAAGATATTCACTTTAGATCCAAAAACATACACAGGTTAAAAGTGAAAAATTGGAAAATGCATTCCATGCAAAAAGTAACCAAGAGAGAACTGGACTGGCTATGCTATTATCAGACAAAATAGACTTTAAGTCAGATAATATTACAAGAAACAAAGAATGACATTATACATTGATAAGAGAGTCAATTCACCAATAAGATGTAACAATTACAAATACATATGCACCAAACATCAGTGCCCCAAAATATAGGATGCAAACATTGAGAGAATCGAAGGGAGACAGTGCTTTAATAAAAGGAGACTTTAGTGCTCCATTTTCAAAAACAGAACTACAAAGAATGTCAAGAAGAAAATAGATTACTTGAACAACAGTACAAATCAGTTACATGTAACAGACATATACAGAACATTCAAGCCAAGAGCAGAATACATTTTTTCTCAAGTGCACATGGAACATTCTAGGATAAACAATATGTTAGGCTATGAAACAAGCCTCAGTAAATTTTAAAAGACTGAAAACACACAAAGTGTCTTTCCTAATCACAATGGAAGTAGACTAGAAATTAAGAGAAAACTAAAAAATTCACAACAAACTCATGGGATGAAGCAAAAGTAGTGCTAAGAGGGAACTGTATAGTATAAATGCATACAGTAAAGAAAAAAAAGATCATAAATAAACTAACCATAAAACTTAGGGAAATAAAAGCAAAATAAACCCCAAACTAGCAGAAGGAAGAATAAAGAGTAGTGCTTTGATAGAAAACAGAAATACAATGGGTAAAAAAAACAAAGGTTGGTTTTTGAAAAGATTAACAAAATTGACAAACCATTAACTAGACTAAGGAAAAAAAACCACAAATTACTAAAGTCAAAGAAAGTGAGGGAATTCCTACTTATTTTAATAAATACAAAGGATTAGAAGAGTCTACTATAATTAGAAACACACACCTACCAAGACTGAATCATGAAAAGAAAAATCTAAGCAGACTTGTATCTAGCAAGGAGACTGAATCAGTAATCAAAAACTTCCAATAAATAAAAGCCCTGGATCACACAGCTTCACTGATGAATTCTACCAAACTGATGGTCACCAGAAGGGAGGTGGGTGGGGGGATGGGTGAAATAGGTGATGAGGATTAAGAGTGCACTTGTGATGAGCCCCGGATGATGTATGGAAATGCTGAATCACTATATTGTACACCTGAAACTAATATTACATTGTATGTTAATTAACTGGAGTTTACATAAAAACCTAAAAAAAGAACACTATCCCTTCTTGGCCAAAAAAGATAGACTCATTTTAAGAGGTCAACATTACCTGAAACTAAAGCCATACAAAGACAGGGCAAGAAAACTACAGACTAGTATCACTTAGGAACACTGACACAAAAATCCTCAACGGAATACTTACAAACCAAATTCAGTGTAACATTAGAAGGATTATGTATCATGATCTAGGGGGACTGATTCCTGGAATGCAATGGTGGTTTAAAATATAAAATAAAAACAATGCAGTACACATCAACAGAATGAAGGAAAAATAAAAACCACGATATCAAATGATGCAAAACTGTATTTGACAACACTAAACATTCTTTTCTGATAAAAACACTCAATAAACTATTCCTAGGAACCTTCTTCAACATGATAAAGGCCATGTGGGAAAAACCCAGAGATACCATAGTCAATGGTAAAATAGAAATCCTTTTTCCTCCTCAGACAGAAGAAAAAGATGCGTTTTCTACTTCTACTCAACAAGATATTGGAACTCATAGCCAGAGCCATTAAATAAGAAAAAGAAAAGGCATTCCAATTGTCAGAAATAAAATTATCTTTTTGCAGCTGACATAATTTTATAATGTATAAAACTCTAAAAAGCTCACCAAAAAAACCTGTTAGTGAAGTTATTATAAGGATCTAAAATCAAGACAGAAAAATCAGTTATGTTTTACAAAGCAGTAATTAACAATCTAAACCGGAAAGTAACAATTCCTTCTACAATACCATAAAAAAAAGAATACACTTAGGAATAAACTTAAACAAGGAAGTAACAGACTCGTATACTTATATACCATATTAGACTGCTGAAAGAAATGAAAGAAGATAAAATAAGAGGAAAGACATTCCACATTCATGGACTGGAAGACCGAATACTGTTGACAATACTACCCAAAACAATCTACAATTCAATGCAATCCCTATTAAAATTTCAATGATGTTTCAGGCAGAATAGAAAAACCCATTCTCAAAGTCATATGAAATCTCAGGGGACCCCAAACTGCCAAAACAATCTTGAAAAAGAACAAAGTTGAGGGCTCATATATCCTGATTTCAAAACTTGCTACAAAGCTTTAGTAATCAAAACAGTGTGCTACTGGCATAAGGATAGACAGACCGATGGAATAAAATAGACATCCCATAAATAAACCTTCACATATATGGTTAACTAATTATTGACAAGTATGCCCAGACCATTCAATGGAGCAAAGACCATCTTTTCAACAAATGGTGCTGAGAAAAGTGGACAATTCACATGGAAAAGAATGAAACTGGACCCTTCTCTCATACCATATACAAAAATTAACTCAAAATGAATCAAAGACCAAAATGTAAGAGCTAAAACTATAAAACTCTTAGAAGAAAACATAGGGGAAAAACTTCATAATGTTAGATTCAGCAATGATTTCTTGGCTATGAAAGCACAGGCAACAAAAGAAAAAATAAACTGGGCTTTATCAAGTTAAAAACTTTTGTGGATCAAAGAATGCTATCAAGAGAGTAAAAAGGCAACCCACAGAATGGGAGAAAGTATCTGAAAATTATATATCTGATAAAGGATTGATATAAAATAATCCAATTCAAAACTGGTGAAAGGACTGGAATAGGTATTTCTCCAAAGACATTTTATAAATGACTAATAAATACACACGTGAAAAAAAATGTATTCAATACTAGCCATGCGGAAAATGCAAATCAAATCCATAATGATATACAAATTCATACCCTTAAAATGGCTATTTAAAAAAAAAAAAGTGTTGGTGAGGATGTGGAAAAACTGAAACTCTTATGTTAATGGAAATACAAAATGGTGCGGCACTGTGGAAAACAGTTTGGTAGTTCTTCAAAAAGTTAAACAGAATTATAATATTAGCCAGCAATTCCAGAGCTAGGTATATACCCAAAAGAACTTTCAATGAAAGCAGAGACCCAAATAGACACTTGTACCCCCATGCTTATAGCAACAATATTCACAATAGCCAAAAGGTTTAAACAATCCAAGTGTCCATCAACAGATGAATGGGTAAACAAAATATAGTATATACATACAATGAAATATTAGTCATGAAAAGAATGAAGTTCTAATACATGCTACAATATGTAAATATTATGCTAAGTGAAATAAGGCAGACACAAATATTGTTTCCACTTAAGAGGTACCTAGAATAAATTCACAGAAAAAGAAAGTAGGATAGGTTATGAGAGGCTGTGGGTGGGGGGGAATGGGGAATTGTTGTTTAATGGTTACAGAGCTGTTTGGGATAATGAACAGTTCTAGAGATGAATAATGGCAATGGTTGTACAACACTGAGTGTATTTAATGGTACTGAACTGTGCATTTAATGGTTAAAATGAGATATAAAACATTTTATATATGTTTTACTTCAATTTAAATAAAAGGCACTGTAAAAAAATTCAGTGAAAGAAATATATGCAAGTCCTTACTTAGTGCCAAATAAGCAGACTTCCACAACTTATCTGGGGAGCCCTTATAGTGTGGTACAGTGCTTAAGATGACAGGCTCTGAATGAAGTTACACTGCCCAGTTCAATCCTGGCTCTTCCATTCTGTAGCTGTGTGACCTCAGGCAAGTTGCTTTATCCCTTTGGCTAGAGTCTCGTATCTACATGAAAATACTATTATTTTTTTCATAGGACTGTTGTGAAGATTAATGAATTATTCACTCATTATGGCCTTTAGAATGAGTTAATTCATATGACGCACAGACACGAAGAGATCGCGAAGGATGAACTCATTGTTAGTAGCTATCTAAACAAACCCATCAGTCCACATCCAAAATTTAATATGAAATGCCTTTGATCTGAATTTATTTTGTGTTCAAATTCAGAAAATTACCTAGTAATAATGTGTAAAGTCTCAGACGTCCACTGTCAGAAACAGGTTTTCTCACAGTATTCTTTTTTAAACATTTAATTTAAATTCAATTAACATATAATGTATTATTGGTTTCAGAGGTACAGGCCTGTGATTCATCAGTCTTATATAATACCCAGGGCTCATTACATCACACACTCTCCTTATTGTCCATCACCCAGTTACCCTACCCCCTTCCCCTCCAGCAACCCTCAGTTTGTTTCCTATGATTTCATCCCTGATTTCATCTTATTTTTCCCTCTTGCCCTATGCTCCTGTTTTGTTCTTAAATTCCACATATCCGTGAAATCATGATACTTGTCTTTCTCTGACTTATTTCACTTAGCATAATACCCTCTAGTTCCATCCACATTGCTGCAAATGGCAAGCTATCATTTTTTTTGATGGCTGAGTAATATCCCATTGTGTGTATATATATCACATCTTCTTTATCCATTCATCTGTGGATGGACATCTGGGTTCTTTCCATAGTTAGGCTATTGTGGACGTTGCTGCTATAAACACTGGGGTGCAGGTGCCCCTTCAGATCACTACATTTGTATCTTTGGGGTAAATACCCAGTAGTGCAATTGCTGGGTAACAGGGTAGCTCTATTTTCAACTTTTTGAGGAACCTCCATATTTGTTTTCCACAATGGATGCACCAGCTTGCATTCCCACCAACAGCATAAAAGAGTTCCCCGCCAACATCTGTCGTTTCCTGACTTGTTAATTTTAGCCATTCTGACTGGTGTGAGGTGGTCTATAACAAAGCTGTAATCATCAAGACAGTACGGTACTGGCACAAAAACAGACACATAGATCAGAATAGAAAACCCAGAAATGGACCCTCTACTCTATGGTCAACTAATCTTTGACAAAGGAAAGAATATCCAATGGAAAAAGGACAGTCTCTTCAACAAATGGTGTTGGGAAAATTGGACAGCCACAAGCAGAAGAATGAAACTGGACCATTTACTTACACCATACACAAAAACAGACTCAAAATGGATGAAAGACCTAAATGTGAGACAGGAATCCACCAAAATCCTAGAGGAAAACACAGGCAGAAACCTCTTTGACTTTGGCTGCAGCAACTCTTGCTAGACAGGTCTCCAAAGGCAAAAATGAACTACTGGGACTCCTTCAAAATAAAAAGCTTTTGCACAACAAAGGAAACAGTCAACAAAACCAAAAGACAATTGACAGAATAGGAGAAGATTTTTGCAAATAACCTATCAGATAAAGGGCTAGTATCCAAAATCTATAAAGAACTTACCAAACTCAACACCCAAAGAACAAATAATCCAATCAAGAAATGGGCAGAAGAATAGACATTTCTCCAAAGAAGACATCCAAATGGCCAACAGACACATGAAAAAATGCTCCACATCACTTGGCATCAGGGAGATACAAATCCCAAAACCACAATGAGATACCTTCTCATAGTATTCTGATGTTAGGTCTATGTGCTTTCCTACTCTCTAGATTTCATAAGGTGGCAAGAAACATATATTAGGTATCCTTCACTGTCCTTTCCTTCCATATTTCACTAATTTGCATGATGAAGAGTTCCTTCAATTTACAATGAATCATGTGAATTTCTCATTTGTAGTTGCAGCTAAGAAACGTAAATCTACGGAAGGTTGACAGTGGTTTGTTTGCTCTAAAATTCATACTGGGTATTCATTTCCATTATACATTTCTACTTAAAATTTAAAAAAATACTTTGTCTCAAAGGAATACTAAATACTTACCAACTGAAGATAGAAATCGGCAGGACTATTTATATGACAAACCATAACTGAAACATCTGTCATTTCTTTAGGCAAAACAGGTGGGTGATAGTGTAAAGTCATATTCTCTTCAGAGGGGCTTCTTGGTGATTGCGACCTAAACCTGATTAAAAGCACAATCAAAAGCATAAGCACACCATTTTCTTAAAGTCTTTCTTCTCTCAGCAGCTTGGTCTGAAGAAAGGACTTACTGATTTATATACCAAGAATATTCCCTTTTCAATTTCTTTTCTAATACATTTCTTGGTATTGTCTCCAATTATCAAACCAGGTTAAATAAGATGTCAAGTCTCAAAAATCAATAATTGACCTTCGAATTTGTGTTGGGACATTTTTGAGCCAGGCCTGTATCTTCTACTCAAAGTCTCTCTCCTTTCAGGAATTGACAACCATGGACTATGGTAGCACTCAGTAAGGCCACCTGAGGGGTCTCTGTGACTCCATCCAGCTCTAATACTACTTTTATTTTTCCACAATGAGACCTACTTGGGTCAATTCTGGAGTCATCTCATCACTCAGGACAAAAAGTATCTTTCACTATCTCTATCATTAGTCATTTTACTTTGTTCATCAGTGATGGGGGTGGAGGAAGAAACTTTATCTATTCTAGATTCATACATTAAATACAGAATGGTGATTATGAACTTATTCCAAAGGTTAGAAAATTTAAGTCAGGAACTGTTAAACTATAATTCTTAAAACCCTAGTGGAGGTGTTTGTGAAGTTATGAAGAGTCTAAAAAATGTTCAGTATCTACAAATAGTTTTTTTTGAGTTACCTTAATTTCTCTATTTTCTTAAATTATCTGAATGCAGTTTTCAGAGAACTGTACTTAGAAAACTCTGGTAGCAATATTTTTAACCTCTTAGATTACATTCACTTTAGAGTCAGTCCATAGTTTCTGAAGATAAACTGTTACTCCAATTTATAACTATAATCTCAAAAGTATTTAATAAGTTACCTACCTTGCTAACTCCATAAAAACTAATGCATCTCTAAGAGACACAGGCATATCACTGCTTATTTTATTTGTTGGTGGTTTCTGCAGATCTACAATTAGCACACCATCTTCTTCTCTAAAAACTTTCATTAAAACGGCCTTCTTATTTACCATTTTCAAAAATTCTACTTTAGCTTCTTCTCCCCAGCCTTCATCCTGTGGAAAAAATGAAATTCCAATGTACTTAGTAATTACAATTAGCTCTAATGGTACAATACTCTGGATTTAGCTTTTATTTTATTTATTTTACAACCAAAGTCTGCAAACTTGAGCAAAGGGACTCAACCACATATACTAAACAACAGCTAGGGCCAGAAGCCCAAGGTCAGTGTTTATGTATGTACAATATATGATTTTTTTTTTTAGTGAGTTCTACGACCAATGTGGGGTTTGAACTCATGACCCCGAGATCAAGAGTCACATGCTCTACGAACTGAGCCAGCCAGGTGCCCCTAGATCTTTGATTTTTATGAACAGTCTCAAGGTGTCCATTAAGCTGTTGTACTTTAGAATTTAGTTTCACTTCTGAATATTAAGGTGAAGATTATAAATATTCTAAAATAAAATATATGATTTTTCCACTTAAATAACACAAATTCAAAAGGTAATTTTGAAGTGCCTGGGTGGCTCAGTTGGTTAAACATTTGCCTTCAGCTCAGGTCACGATCCTAGGGTCCTGGGATTAAGCCCCACATCGGGATCCCTGCTTGGCAAAGAGTCTGCTTCTCCCTCTTCCTCTCCCCTCCCTGCCCCCGCTTGTGCTCTCTCTCTAAGAAAAAAAAAAAAAAGGTAATTTTGAAAGTATAATGGAAGCCATGTGATGCAATCAAGATATTTATAATCATCATTGGTTAACTTAGTTTCCATTTAACTAGGAATATATGAGGTATATGCTACTTAAATAAGAAAAAATATTCACCCATTAAAAAAACTTTTAAGTTGATCTTTGAACTTTTAACTTCCCATACCTAAAATAAATTTCAAGGGTTAAAACTACATATTCCTGGTGTTAAGTTCTTTATATATTTTGAATATTAATCCCTTATCAGATATATCATTTGTTACTATCTTCTCCCATTCAGCAGGTTGCCTTTTTGTTTTGTTGATGATTTCCTTCATTGTGCAAAAGTTTTTTATTTTGGTGTAGTGCCAAATATGTTATTTTTGCTTTTATTTCCTTTGCCTGAGGAGACATATCTAGAAAAATATTGCTAGGGCCGATGTCAAAGAGATTACTGTCTATGCTTTATCTAGGACTTTTATGGTTTCAGGAGGTCTCACATTTGGAAATTTTGTGTTTCTTTTTGTGCATGGTATAAGAAAGTTGTCCAGTTACATTCTTCTGCAATGCAGCTGTCCAGTTTTCCCAGCACCATTTACTGAAGAGATGGTCTTTTCCCCATTGTATCTCCACTGTCATACATTAATTGATCATATAAGCATGGATTTATTTCTGGGCTCTCTATTCAGTTCCATTGATCTATAAGTCTATTTTTGTGCCAGTGCCATACTGGTTTTTTTAATTACTTTGGTTTTGTAGTATATTTTGAAATCTGGAATTGTGATACCTCCAGCAGAGTTGGTGAATCACTATGTTGGTATACCTGAAACTAATGTAACAGTGTATGCCAACTATACTCAAATTTTTTAAAAGCTACATGTTTCTTAAAAACAAAAAATAAAACCTCTTTCTAAAGGTTGTAAAGTTTACTCAGAAAATACAAAAAAGTATAAAAGACAAAATTTAAACCAATTTTACCATTTTGAGGAAAACACCAGTGCTAATACTTATGTTTCCTTTTACATTTTTTATTCATTTACTCATTCTTTCAAATATCTGTTAAATGCCTATCATGTGCTAGGTAATCTGCTAAGCACTGGGAATACAATGATAGGCAAAGACATGGATTCCTTCTTTCAAAGCCTTCATAACATAACCATTTAATATATATTCTTACACACAATTCCTGTCTTGTAAGAGTTTTTAAGTCTTGCTGGGGAATGACTATAAATAAATAATACAAAGCAGAATGCAATATGGGCTACAACTAATGAATGAAGTGCCATGAAAATAGTGAAGAAATTTACAGAAACACACGCCATACTGTATTTTAAAATTTATTTTTCTCTCCATATGTGACTCAAATTTAGTGGTTTACTTGGACTCATTCCAAGTATACGTTTATTCATTCTTATATGTTTATTCAACTCAATTTCCCATTAAGAATGTTTCCAATTATGGAGTGATAGTTTATTATGCAAAATGTATTTACCGAAAGAATTGGTGTCTTGAACCTATACTTTACAATCTAACTGGCAATACAGAGCTAAAATTGAGATATTTAGCCCCCGGAAGAAGAAATAATTTAACGCTCACTTACTGTATTCTGTGGAACAATGTCTTTCAATGAGCATGGCAGTGCTAATGGCTGGATTTCTTTCAGCAGCCCTTCAGTATATGGTTCAGACTTCCTTAGAACTAGGCATAAGTCATTTAGTACAATATGCTGCTCAGCAATGTGTTCTGATCTTGCATGGGTATCACCAACTCTAAAAGAATTCAAGTAATATTTATTGAAAATAATACTTGAAACCCAAACTTGCTTTCCCCCATAAAAGCTATGCATTTCTAAGGATACTCTCCTTAAGCTAAATCTTCTAGAAAGTTGTATTCTAATTCATGCTTTCTTACTACATAGATTTAATCCAGATTTTATAAGCACAGACACTACTTTTATCTATAGAATTAAATCTCAATTGACTTTATCTGAATTGTCTTTCATATATCTATTCAAGTTTAGACTTAAAGGGGATAATGATGCCTATTTATTTATAAAGCTATGACCATTAAATAGTGACCATTCTATGTAGTTAATACTGGTCCTTACTATAGAAACATTTTCAGTTTTAATTATTTATTGTTATTTTTTATTTTCCTAGAAGACTGAGGGAAATATTTTTGAGTACCTAGGGTTAGACACTATGCCACTTTAATATGCATTAATTATAGAAATCGGATTTAAAATTCTACTCAATCATCCTGCAGCTAACTGTAATACTTTATTTAAAAGAAATATTTTTGTGCATCATTCCGTTTTGAAGCAACATAGAGAAGTACTTAAGTTTGGATACATCAAAAAGCTCCTTTTCCAAAACAACAAAACCCACTCCTTTTCCAAGCTCCTCATGTAGTAACACTGATAAATGATAATACTTGACTAATTTAGTAATTAGTAAAACAAATTATAGAGCAAAATAAAAAGTATATGCGTTAGAAGTAAAGAATGATAAATTACTCCTTTCTACTCCTTTCCAATTTCCTTTATTCTTTAGTATCTCACTTCCCTGATAACAAATGTTTCTAAGCAGGCCAGGAACACATAATAACTATAAAATATCATACCCTGCAACAATTAGGACTTCAGAATTTCCAAAATCTACCATGAATATTTGTATTAGTGCAACTTCATGGACTGAGAATTTGGTTGGACTACAAAGTTTTTTAATATTTTCACTTTCTATTGGAATTAATTCAGTGATAGTTCCTCGACACCACATTCCATTTTCAATACTGTTGACAAATATTCTTGCACCTAAATAATGAAGACAAATCATTATTAGTGTTTATGGAGAAAAATACCTAATAAGCTCTAATTTATGAACATATATATTAGTTCCACCACTAAGAAGTTTTAATTCATTTATTTACTGATGACATAGTACATGTCAAGTGCTATGAAGGCAGTATATTGTGATAGTTCCTGTTATATAGCTAAATGGGGAGGTAAAAACAAAATTACCAGTCTCTTATTGAGGACCTATATTTTATGAGCTGTAACAAAGATGAATGAAACTATCCTGCCATCAAGAAGCTCAAGAAAGGAAAAGATATAGGCAAGTAAATGTACTTACAACAATAAAGACTTTCTACCCTTTGCATACATGTACAGATATATACATGCTGAAATTTATAAAATTCTTTGGTAACATAAAGGAAGAAAAGATTACCTTCTCTTGGTAAAGAGGAATCAAAGAAACAATGAAAGGCAGTATGTGACATGCCAAAATTAAATTAATACACAGTGGAGTTCAGAGAAGGGGAAGATGAACCAAGGACCTAGCAGCAGAGAGATCAGATGAATTACAAATTAATAACCAGGAAAAAAAGGTCAAGGAAGAAAGAGGCCTGAATTTGAATGCCTACTATGAGCTCAGGGATGTTCTCCGTATTTTATGTTTGAATTTACTTACTCCACCCAACAACCTTATGGAGATGGGGCTTCCATCATACAGGTAGGCAAAGAGGTACAAGGAGAATCCAGGTAGTCTTAGAGCCCATTCTCTTAACAACTAAGCTACCTATCAGAGATAAATTGGTAGATCTGACCACTGATTATATACAGAAGGATGCTGTATAAATCCCCTCTGTATATGCAAATAAAAACAGGATAGCTGAGAGGCACATTAGGACACCTTTTAATTTTTAGTTCTATGAAAATGTTTATTTGGCCTAAAGATTGTCATCAACCTTTCTCTTATGTTGATATACCCCAATATTCTAAATTTTAAACTATATGCTATGAAACCATTCTTTTTTGCAATAGGTAAGATAAAAGCCTACTGAAGACATTTGCTCTTTATAATGAAGAGCACAGGTAGGAAAAGGGAACAAGAGGATATCCTCTTAAAGCATCCTATCACAGTTCTCCCCTTGTCACTTTCTCAAAATATAAATGAGTATTTAAGTCATGTAAATTTATTTACCTTGAAATAATAATTATCCTTAATTTAAAACAAAGGATGACTTTGTGGCTTTTTTAGAACATTTTCTGTATCTAAATTGAACCCTTTTGGGCATGTATCAAATTTTAAGAGAAATATCTGTAGCCATAAAAGTTAAGTTTAATACTATACTTTTCTTAGATATTCATTTTCATGTTATCTAAAGTTTAAAATTATCATCAATTTTTGTCAGAAGTATATGATAATCCTAGTTTTTGGATATTCGGATATACCACACAGATGAGCTGAGAGTTAATCACATTCTTAAAGAACTACTATATAACCTTAAACAGATAAATATTTTTTGGTATTATGTATAGGCATTGATTGCTATTAACAGAGCAGTTTTCTCACTCTGCTAATAAATCAAACAAATCATAGCTTCACCTTATTACAGAGTAAAATCAAATTTAGTCAATGTGTTATAAGGAAAATATTTGCAATAAAAGCCTAAATTATGGCAAATTACACATACCCTTAGAATTAAGATAGGCTGATTAAGTTTACCAACTACCCTCTGAGTGGCCCTAGGAAATAGACACCACTGTCCTCCTGCACCTCATTTAAGTGCTTAATGACATCTTCAACATTCACATGTGGACAGCAAGGGACTGTAGTTATACTACAAGGAATCATCTTACAGGCCAGTTTTCCCTGGAGACAAGGGAGCAAACTGCATAACCTGTGAAGGGTTTTGTAATTTAAAAAATAACTACTTTCACTCCATAATAGTTTTTGTATATACCTCACTCAGCAGTCAATATTTTAGCTAACTTACCTAAATAAATGTTATATAATTATAAAACTTTTATGCCTGGAGCACAAATCTACATTATAAAAGGTCTATGTGGATTGGTCAAATACTATAATAATTAAATAAACTTAATACTTTAGCTTGGAATAAGATTTCATTACCTAGTTCCAAAATGTCTGAAGGATCAAGGTGTAAACTCTTATTGCAAAACTGATTCACCTTCTTTTCCAGTACTGTTGCATCTTTAATTTGTGAATACTTCCGGATGTAAAAGTGGCAAGGATGTATTACATGGCTTACAAAAACTAGCTCAGGAGAACCTAGATAAGAATATTTAAACCACATTAATAAATCATAAGTTAGGAAAGAATTAAAAAAACAGTAATAATCCTCTAAAGAATATTAAGTGTCTTGTGGCACTGAAAACTCTAGAATACTTAGGTCTCACAAGAGTCCAAACCCAAAATAGTAACCAACAAATAGATCCCACTTTCAACATTAAATTCTTTAGCAATCTGAACTGCAAATATTTTATTTTACTTGCCAAGTATGTTAGGTGGAATTGCAGTTCATCTGATAGTTGGATTCTAAAGTCAAGATATGCTGTAACTCTACCGCATTATATCAAAACATCAGGGTTTATTTATGAACATTTTGGAACTCAGAACTTTATTGATAATAAGTAGATCTCTTGCATATCCCCAAAATCCTGTTTATACTACACCCAAAGAAGCAAGAATAAGCTCACAGACACTCTGAATACAAATCTTATCTGGCTAGAGAAGTGTGAAAAAATGTCTGGGCAAAGCCAATATATTGAGCACCATTTAGGGGAAGATGTGTGTGTTTTGGTGGAGGTTGCAGAGGTGGTGAGGTTAGAATAAAAGAGAAAATTTTTTTGTATATAGCAGTAATGAAGTGTAGCTGCTGAAAAGATGTCCAGAATATAATATTAAAAAAGGAATTAAAAGAACAGAACAGTGTGCATGGTATGCTTTGTTTCGTGTACAAAAACAAAAAATATATATATATTTGTATATGCATAAAGAAACTCTGGAAGAGAGGGAGGGACTGAATGAAATGGGACAGGTTAGGGAAAATTTTCACACTATTTTAATATATAATTTTTGAATAATGTAGATGTTTTATTTACTAAAAATATTTAAAACACAAAGAATAGGAGTGGAATTGCAGACAGTAAAGACAGATGATAAAAATGAAACAAATGGATCATTTTAACTGTCCAATACAGATCACAAAGAATAATACCCATATTGAGGATGGGGTAAAGAGATAAATACGTGTAACTGGGGAGGCAGTTGAGAGAAGTGTTACAAATTTCAGAAATATTTTTGCCAATAACAGCTAAAACTTGTAAGATTAAAAGGAACAAGTTTTAGTTAAGAGTAAAATTCATTTTATTCACTGCCTTCACATTACATTAGTTACTTTACACAGAGCAAACTTCATAACATCAAGTTCAGAGTTGTTAAAGTACCTGCTTTTGATCCAAAAGGGAAAGACGATTTTTTCTGAAAAGACGTTTTTGGATCTCTAGGTGTTTCCACAAGATAATCTGTGAAGCATGCTTCATCAAAATAGGAAATAAAGGCAACTGCACTAGTTTTATTAGGTTGACAATGGCACACTATTGCTTAAAAAGCTGTACTTGATTGGCAAAATACTGGAATGGAAGACTCTTTTATCAGTAGATATAGTCATGATAGGTTTCTTAACTCACTGAGATATCAGCAATAATAACAGAATGGAAACAACCAAAAATGTGCTTTTTTTTGCATTCAAAAGGCCATTCTGGAGAATCAGCCAATGAAACAGATTGGGAAGTGGTGGGCAGAAGAGATCTAAAACAGAACTTGAAAATGGTCCTAAAGAAGACTGGTAGTATACTAACTACACAGTAGTAGTTAATGGGGAGAATACCAGCATTGTAAATCTAATCAAACTATTATGATACATTGAAATGTTACAATATAGATGCTATTATACTCACGTTAACTCATTTTATAACAGATTATCTCTCAAAAGATTTATGAGAACCTGTTCTTAAATTTAAGGACAAAACCATGAGATTCCTCTACAAATATCTTATTTATTTGTATTTTTGTCTTTTATACAAGGTTTATGTGTGGAACACCAAAAAGTCAAATACCTCAATTAAACCAAACATTAAATTTACATCTCAGAGGTTAGATTATTACACTAAAAATAAAAAATTATCCTAACTTTGGAAAATGTGAAAGTAGGGGCAAGGAATGAAGTGTTAACTCATAATGAGGTATAAGATAACAGCAATATGTTTCTGTTAAGTACAGGGACTAATTTTGTTTCTAATTACAGACATGATATATTGTTTCCTTGCTTTTGGATTTTCACTCACTTTCCATGTTTTCCTCAATAATTTCTTCAATTATCACATCAGGGCTAGAGCCCATTTGAGGCAGAACAGCAATGGTTTTAGGGGATGGTGTTGGAACAACCTCTTTCTGTGGCTGGAAGTCTTCTGCTTCTAAATGTACATCACAGGCTTCCCGTTGCAAAGAAGGTGATGGGGTTTCATTAGTTAGAATAGACATGTCAACCTTTTTCTTTTCTCGAAATGGGTATGTATGACAAGAAAATTCCTTTTTATGATTATATTTCTTTTGAACATTCTGTCCCATTTCATTTTCTTGGGGATCACATCTGTTTAAAAAATAGATAGGTATTAAGGAGGGCACTTGTGATGAGCACTGGGTACAGTATGTAAGCGATGAAGTACTAAATTCTACACCAGAAACCAATATACACTGCAGGTTAACTAACTGGAATTTAAATAAAAATTTGGAGAAGAATAAAAAATAGGCATATGGCTACTTTAAGTTTTTCATAAATTTTTTATATCTACCTTCAAGCCATTTCCTTTCCACATGACAGTTAATACTGTGACACACATAAAGAGCTAAAGTTTTGTATAGGTGCCTCAGAAGTATTTTTTAAATAGCTTTATATTTTTTAAAGATTTATTTATTTATTTTAGAGACAGAGAGAAAGCATGAGCAGGAGGGGCAGAGGGAGATGGACAGAGAATCTCTAGCAGACTCCATGCTGAGTGTGGAGCCCAACATGCGGCTCCATCTCAGAACCCTGAGATCATGACCTGAGCTGCAACGAAGAGTCGGATGCTCAATCAACTGCACCACCCAGGCACCCCAAATAGCTTTACTGATGTGTAATTTACACAGAATAAAATTCAATAATTTTTACTAAATTTACAGTTGTGCAGCCATCACTACAATCTAATTTTATAACATTTCCATTACGTAGAAATTTTTACCCATTCCCAGCCCTAAGGCAAGCCTAAGGGTTTTAAAAGGTAACAAGAGGTATAATCAATGAGAAGCTGAAGAAAGAAATGATACAGTCATGTCACAATCTTCCAGTCCTAAAGAATAGTGGATATAGGTTTTCAAAAGAAATCATTTTGATCTGGCTTAGCTGTCTGATTTTAAATTATGTTATGATTATTTTTTAATTTACTGGCCTAAAAATAAAGTATAGGAAACAGTGAAGGGTATAATCCTGAGCAAATCATTAAAAACCTCCACCTGGCCTAAAAATCACCATTAGTCTGAATCGTTTGGGTATTATTCAATAGCCACAACCCGCAGTTGAACTTTTATGCAGTTTACTCCATTTTTTTTTTAATCTTCTTCACGTATCCACACAGATTTAGGCTATCAATCTACAAGTATAGAAGTTCTATCAAAGAAATGAGATTGAGTCTCAAAAAGCTTGTCTTTTAGTTAACCCATTATGGATTTAACTTCATCACAGATCATTTAAGAAGCATTTTAGAAATAAGAACCAACAAAGCCAATTAGATTCAGCAATGACACATATTATCTGTCTCTTCCCCAAAAAAGGTATGCTTTGAACATAAGTAAAATAAATGTTGAATTCAAACACCTTCTGAGGATACAACTATGTACCCAAATTTGCAAACTAGACATTTCTTTTTATAACAACTCTCATTTGACCTGGGACATTTAACACTGTCAATCGACTCCAGTCTCATAAACTCCTCCTTTGGCTTCCAGAACACCACTTTGTCCTGTTTGTTTTCCAACCTCTGCCTACTCCCTCTCAGTTTTGTTTTGCAGGTTACCATTTCTCGGTCTTAAAATTTAGTATTTTTCCAGGGTACTGTCCTTGACTTATGTCAATACCCGCTCTTACTGGGCAAACCCGTTGTTTAATTACCACCTGTAATAAGTAGAAGCAGATTGTAGTGATACATTCCCTTTAAACTAGGAAAAAATTTAAGACTACTCTGAATTAACGTTAAAATCAAGACAAGATCAATGCAGAGTCTAAAAGAGACAGAACAGGTTTTGATATTAAAAATATTCGATAGTAATCATATTCAAGTTAAGGCTGATGGTTATCCATGGAAGCACAAAAGTCAAGTCACAAAGACAAACAGGGCTCCATATCTGGGGGAAAATGATTTGAGCCAAAGGACTGGTACTCTAGTCCTCTGGCAAGGACTTTCCTCTGGTGGTAAGAAACGTACTAAGAATGTACTATCTAGGCCTAATGTTATTAAGCTATTTAATTAATCTTATTCCCTTTATTGCAAACAACACTGCAAACAAAGCAATTTCTTATAATTTGGCTTCTTAGGCCTGTTCGAATGCTTGAAGAGAATGCCAACAAAAGTATTCCAGTCCACGTGGCAATTATATTTGTCCATAAGTTTATAACCTGGCATTCTGACTAAACTGGAATTCTGGCATTCAGTTTTGTAAACTTGGCTTGTAGGAGTTTACCTGGCTTATAGCGCATCTACTCGTGTCTGTTCCTGACCTTTTAAGATTGTGGGCCAAACTCTGGTTAGTTACCTAAGGTAAGGAATGTAGATGCTTCCTGGGGGATGATTTCCCCTGGAGACATACCACCTACAAGTGAATGAACTTTCTTTTTGGGGGTTTCTAAACCATCTATGTTCTGACTATTCCTATACCCAGAATCAAGTTTTAGTACATACAGCTAACTGCTCTCTGTATATTTCTCCCCAGATACCTGGTAAACAACAACTCAACATGTCCACTAGCCCTCCACTCCTAAATTTTCTCCTTGTATTCCCAATATTGGTGAATAATACCAAAATCCATCAACTTAACCACCAAAGCTAGACCTGTAAATCACTGAGGATGCTTCCCTTTTCCTAATTCATCAAGTTCAAACAATTAATAAGCTTTATCAATTTTCCCTATTTAGCATTTGTCATATCTATTGCTCTCCAGTACTACTACCTATGTTTGGTTTCTCATCATTTGCTGAGACTATTGATACAATAACCCAACTAATCCTTCAGCCTCTAGCCTCATACTCTTCCAAATAATCCTCTAAATGGCCACCAGAGATATCTTTTTAAAATGTAATCTAATTATTTTTATTTTCATGTTGAAAATCTTTTAGTGGTTTCTACTATCTACAGCTGTGCTGTCCAACTTTCTGCAATAGTGAAAATGTGGGGCACTGTCTAATATGGTAGCTATCAACCACATGTAACTACTGAGCACTTGGAATGTGGCTAGTGTAACTGAAGAATCCTCTATGCCCAACGTGGGGCTCGAACTCATAACCCTGAGATCAGGAGACACAGGCTTTACTGACTGAGCCAGCCAGGCACCCCTCCAATTTTTCCTTTTAATTTTGTTTTAATTAATTTATGCTTAAATTTAAATGGGCACATGTGGTTAGTGGCTACATTGGATAACATGGATCTAGAAAAAAAAGGTCAAACGCTGCTACACAGCATACAAAGTATTTAGGATTTAGCCTATATTTATCCTCTGCCAAGTGGAATTATATAAGTAGTTCCCTGAATGTAGCACATTATCTCACTGCCTATACCCTTCTTTCTGCTATGATGCCTACCTGCTTTCTGGCCTCCTTTCCAATTGCTACTCATTTTCATAGATAAAATACAATTCTCCTTTTTCTAAGTCTCCTGTTACCCCCAAAAGAACTGACTGTTCCCTTCGTTTGCATCTCCACTAAATTCTGCATATATTACTATTATAGCAATTATTCACTTTATTGTTTACATGAGTCATCCTCTACTTATTGTAACTTCTCTGACATATATCTCAATGTTTAGGATAATGGTGCCTAGCACAAAATCAGTGTTCAATGCTGGCTGAATGACTCTCAAAGATAACTTTCACCCATATATCATTTAATACTGATCACTCCTAAGTCTTCATTCTTAAATATTTTACATAGAATTTAAGTGATAGAAAACTTTGCCCTTCATATTATTTTACAGTATTTGAATCATACATACTACACACTACACATCAATTTTCCTGTTTCTTAGATAATTTTTCTCTTAGACCCTCTCAGAAATTAATGGCATGTTGCCATTTTTTTTAAACGTTTATTTATTTGAGAGGGAGAGAGCGTGCATGTGCAGGGGGGGAGAGGCAGAGAGGATCTTAAACAGACTCTGCTGAGTGCGGAGCCCGATTCGGGGCTTGATCCCACAACCCTGAGATCAGGACCTGAGCCAAAACCAAGAGTCACATGCTTAATCCACTGTGCCACCTCGGCACCCCCATGTCGTCATTCTTATACTTACTTTGTTAAGCCCTCAAATTCAATCTTTCCCATATTGTTGAACATACAGATGATCTCACTGCAATTCATATTCAACCTACAATAAAACACTAGCATATAAGTAAATGCTCTAATACCAATTTATTACTTTCTCTAAATAAAAGTCAGTAGCTAACATTAAAAACTCTAAAAGACAGAACATTTTAAGTGCTCTAATGCAACTTTATTACTTTCTCTAAAAGTCAGTTGCTGACATTAAGAATCCCAAAGACAACGTATTTTTCTAGTGTAACTGAAGAATCCTCTATGCCTAACTTATCATAAATTACTCTTATTTTACATGTTTGCTAATTTGGGAAACACTTGTGACACAAATTTTCAATTTATAATTGCTTCCTATCTAATAAATCTAGGCTCTAATGCATTTTTATACTAATTTTTAGGTTCTCCTGAATTATAACTTACTTACCTGGGAGAGTTCCTTAGTTTTAGAGAGCTAACTTGTAACAATTCACTCTCAAATGTTAATTTCAAAGTACGGATAATCTAGAATCAAAAGACAAGTGTTACTCAGATGTGAATTTTTTTTTAAATATTATTGGGGGTGCCTGTGTGGCTCAGTTGCTTGAGCGACTGCCTTCAGTTCAGGTCATGATCCTGGAATCTAGGGATCGAGTCCTGCAATGGGCTTCCTGCTCAGTGGGGAATCTGCTTCTCCCTCTGACCCTCTACTCTCCCATTGCTAATAAATGAAAAAAATCCTTAAAAAAAATGAATATTATTGAAACAAAGTAAGATTTTAGAAGGAAAACTATAGCCTTTAAGTATCTCACTAATTAATGTGTTCAAGGTTTGATTATAGGCATCCAAAGGGATGCAAGTAAGTGTTTATGGTTTCTCCCCTTAAAGAAATTTAAAATCTTTTAGAGATATAAATAGATAACAACAAAAGACACTAGTTAACAAATGAGATATAACTATGTAATCAGAGAAAATTCTGGTTATATTCACCTTGCATCTGCATTGGTATCCTCCAATGTCTTTTTGCCTTATCTTCTTAATAAATCTAACTAGGGTGAATACCAAATCTTTTTTTTTTTCTTAAGATTTGTCAAAGAAAGAGCATGCACGCACACAAGCAGGGAGAGCAGCAGGCAGAGGGAGAAGCAGGCTCTCTGCTGAGCAAGGAGCCTGATGTGGGGCTTGATCCCAGGACCCTGGGATCATGACCTGAGCTGAAGGCAGATGCTTAATTGACTGAGCCACCCAGGTGTCCCAGGTGAATACAATCTTATCACTTTTTTACATCTCCTAATGCCTCATGTGTAATACACAGGAAATGAGAGAGGTCTGATCAAGTAAGATGGTGGCACTTAGAGACTTTGGAGGCAGGTAAACCAATGGCTTCTATTTTATACCTCAGTTCAGCCCAAACACCTGATTATCTATGGGAAAAGGCCATGAGGATTCAAAGACAATAGAACAAGATCTATATCCCAAAGGAGCAAGGTGGAAATCAGCAAAAAAGATCAATGGTTAACCCTGTCTTGCTAAACGATCTCATCAGGAATATGCTTTTATTTTTGCTCAACTCTGCTCGCTAGGCACATTAGATGATAGAATATAGTGGAAGCACCCTGTCTCTTGACCCACACATTTGGGGAGGCAGAAGGAAAAAAAAAAAAAAAAACCCTGAATGAGTAAGTCAAGAATTCAGTCATATCTAAATTGTTTATGAAAAGAAAAGAGAATCTCATTTAGTTTGCTGCCCTTATATGTTCTCATTTTTTATTCAAATGTTCTAGGAACATCAATTCCCAACTCAATGTCACCCTACTTGCTCTCAGATTATGTGTTATATAGACCTTATTACCATGCCATTTCTCTAACCGGTAAATAATAAAAGGCTAAACAAATTTATTAATGTTTGTTTTAGAATTCAAACACTAAGAATTGTAAATTGAGGCCAAGATAAGTTAGAATAGTCTGAAAATAAATGCCTGTTAAGTCTTAAATATCATATTCCAAAGCATGTAAACTAATATAACTCAGAAATAAATTCACATTATGATCAAAATTACCTGATTCAGGTCACAATAAGTCCGTAAAGAAGGTGCTGATTTTAACTCTCTTGCTATCTTCATAGCTGCAGCCAAATCATTTTTTTTCTCTTCAATGTAGCTTTTAGCCATTATTACATTTGAGAGATAATCATCTGTATTTCTTACTACTTCTTCACACAGGTTCTTTTTCCTTCATATAAGATCCCAAAGTTATTTTACAGAATTTCATAAATGCTCATATGAAAGTGAGTTTAAAACAACTAAGTGGTATCAAAAGGGTAATTTCACTAGTTTACGAACATGGTTAAAAGAGGCATTCAATTCAACTGAGATATATTACAATTAAACACTATGTATGGATAACTAGAGAAAAAGTAGGATATAATTATCATGTCACAGATACAGCTGTCACAGAATTACAGAAGACAGATCCTAGATGATTCCACATAAAAGAGAAATCCTAGCTTGTAATCACTTGTGCCATTTCAAAGACAATTTGTATTCATTTCCCACAAAGATACGCCTGCACATTTTAAAATTTCCATCAGTTGATGCAAATTACATAAATATAAAATGAGATTTTAAAATAAGATTTCACCAAACCAGAACACAGGTATCAATTAACTATAATCTTCAAAGTAATCCCTTAGAACGGCAAATAACGATTCCTTCATTACTTGTACCTCAGTACTCAAAATCTTTTCTGGGCCTATGATGGAATTAAATTATTATGGCAATTAAAAAAATTTTGTACCAAAAATTGTAGTGTGTAACTTTCTCACTTATTATCAAACAAATGACTGTTTCCTCAAGATCAAATCTGGCCTCAAAAAAAAAAAAAAAAAAAAAAGAGTGTTTGTCACACTGAAGAGTAACAAGAATGTGACACAGGCTCTGAAGGTGAAGAGGTATTCCAAAAACCGTTTTGGTAATTGTATAAATAATCTGAAAGTCATTTCTTTAGGGGAGAAAATGGTTATTTTGGTAAGTTCTAGTATGGTTTCTAAAAACTCATGCCTGTGGACTGATATCAGCAAAACGGCAAACTAGGTAACTCTAAGCCTTTGTTACCCAGTGGAGATGTCAAAAAAAAAAAAAAAGCAGAAACTAGTTAAAATAATCTTATAGAAACTCTGGGAAATAAACAAAGGTATATAGCAACCAAGCAAATGCCCAATCAAGGAAAAGCCACATTCAAAACAGTACAAAATTCATGGTGTTTTCACTTGTTCTTGCCCAGCCCCCTCCTCAGCATGGTGTAGTCTTGGCGTAGAGGTAGCAGCACAGTTCCCAATTCCTTCCGTCAAACCAGAGGGAGCATAGCAGACTTCATCTGTAATGTTCTAACTTGTTTGTGGGATGACTGAGGAACTAGTCTGTTTCACCTAACTTGGAGCTCAGGCAGCAAAGAGCAATAGGCAGTACTTGGGAAGGCTTAGGAAGACAAAGAGCTATAGATCCCTGGACAAGAGATTATCGGTAAAGACATATACTAGACCATCTGGGGCTTGCAAAAGCTTGGGTGAGACTCTTTCGGAAATGAATACATTTAAAAGTAGCTGTGTATATAAAGGAATAAAGAAAAAAATCATACTCAGGCCCAGGCAAGATGCATGCTCAGAAAAGACCTGAGAATACCTTAAGCCTTCACCTGAGGCTGATTCTAAGGCTCAGAGCATGCTCACTCAGTGAAAGACTGTCCCTGAAGAGAGCCAGTTTGCAATGACTAGAAGAGGTGGCTGTGTTTTCAGATGCCCAATTTTCAACAAAACAGCATATAAAGACATGGGAAAACATGACCCATTCAAAGGAAAAAAACAGAGTGGCAGAAACCATCCCTTAAGAAGCAGAGACATAGGACTTATTAAAGACTTTAAAACAAAGGTTTTAAATATGCTCAAAGAGCTAAAGGAAAACATGCACAAAGAACCTAGAGGAAATCAGGAAAAAATGAAGGACCAAAATGTGACTATCAATAAACAGACATTATAAAAAGGAAATTCCAGTGCTCAAAAGAACAATAACTAAAACGAAAAACTCACTAGAGGCGTTCAACAGCATATTTGAGCAGGAATAAAGAAGAATTAGCAAACCTGAAGATAGGACAACTGAAATTAGAGTCTGAGGAACAGAAAGAAAAAATAATGAAGAGAAGTGAACAGAGCCTAAGGGATTTGAGGGATTCTCTCAAGAAAAGCAACATATGCATTACAGGAATTCCAAAAACAGGAGAGAAAGAGAAAGGTGCAGAGAAATTATTTGAAGATATAATAGCTAAAAACTTCCAAAATTAGATAAAATACATAAATTGACAAGTCCAAGAACCCAAAGATATTTAAGTAGAATAAACTTAAGAGACCCCCACAGAGACACAATATAATCAAACTGTTGGAAGACAGAGAATTCTGTTTTTTTTTTTTTTGTAAAGATTTTATTTATTTATTTGAGAGAGAGAATGAGATAGAGAGAGAGAGAACATGAGAGGGGGGAGGGTCAGAAGGAGAAGCAGACTCCCCGCCGAGCAGGGAGCCCGATGCGGGACTTGATCCCGGGACTCCAGGATCATGACCTGAGCCGAAGGCAGTCGCTTAACCAACTGAGCCACCCAGGCGCCCAAGACAGAGAATTCTGAAAGCATTAAGAGAAATGCGATTTGTTATACCCAAGGAATCCTCAGTAAGATTATCAGCCAATTTCTCAGTGGAAACCTTGGAGGCCAGAAGGCAATGGGATGACATATTTAAAGTGTTGAGGGACGCCTTGATGGCTCAGTCAGTTCAACATCCGACTCTTGATTTCAGTTCAGGTCATGATCTCAGGGTCATGAGATCGAGCCCCATGTTGGACTCTGTGCTGGGTGTGGAGCCTGCTTAGGACGGGTCTCTCTCCCTCTCTCTGTCCCTCCCCTGAACTCTCTCTAAATAAATAAATGAATAAATAAAGTTTTGAAAGGGAAAAGCTTGCCAACTGAGACTTCTATAACTAGCAAAACTGTCCTTCAAAAGATAAGGGAAAAGTTAAAACATTTCCAGATAAAGAAAAGCTGAGGGAGTTCATGATCAATATACTTTGACTATAAGAAATGCTAAACAAAATCCTTCAGGTTAAAATGAAAGGAGGAGAGATAGTAACTTGTACTTGGTAAAGGTAAATACACAGACAAATATAAAATCTAGTATTGTTGTAGTTTTGGTTTTTAACTCCACTTTTTATTTTCTACAGGATTTAAAAGACAAATACATGAAATGACTATAAATCTATGTTAATATATACATGATGTATGAAGATGTAATTGTGAAACAAAATAGGGGAAGGAGATGTAAAAAAGTTTTTACATGCAATTCAGTTAAGCTGCTATCAATTCAAAATAGACTGTTATAACTTTAATATGTTATATGTAATCCCCATGGTAACCAAAGTATAGAATATGCAAAAAAAAAAATGAGAAGGGAATCAAAATATGTGACTACAAAAAAGTCAAGTAAACAGAAGGTAGTAACAGAAGAAATGAATGATAAGAAGGCTCTAAAACACTGAAAACAACATGGCAAAAGTCCTTCTTTATTGATAATTTAAAAATAAATGGACTAAACTTCAGAATCAAAAGGCACAGAATGGAGGACTAGAGTTCAAAAAATGACAACATATTTGGTCTACAGATACTCATTTTAGATCTATAGATATACATAGAACAAAGGTGAAAAGATGAAGATAGTCTGTGTAAACAGTAATCAAAAGAGAACTATATAAATATTAGACAAAATAGACTACGTCAAAAACTGTTACAAGAGAGGAAGGACATTATAAATTGACAGAACATCAAGAATACACAATCATAACACATAGATGCACCAAATACAAGAGCTCTGAACTATATGACACAAACACTAACAAAATTAAAAGGAAAAACAGCATTACAATAATAGGTGGAGACTTCAATATCCTACTTCCTACTTCCAATAACAAGTAGGAAAACCATATAGAATATCAATAAAAAATAGACTAAACCATATGACAGATCAATTGCACCTAACTGACATAAAGAGAAAAATTCCATCCAAAAACAGAGAATACACATTTCCCTCAAGCATACATGGAACATCCTCCACCATATGTTAGGTCGAAAATCAAGTCTTTTAAAAACTCCAATTAAAAAAACCCTGAAAACATACAAAATATCTTTTCTGGTCACAATAGAAAGAAACTAGAAAACGTTAACAGAAGGAAATGAAAAATATAACATACTCCTAAATACAAATGGGTCAAACAAAAAAAATCACCAGGAAAATATTGAGACAAATGAAAAACAAAAATTTTAAAAGTTGAAAAGGGAGAGGAGTTAAGATGGTGGAGGAGTAGGGGACCCTAAGTTTCTCTATTCCCTTGAATATTGCTAGACAACTATCAAATCATTCTGAACACCTGTGAAATCAATCAGAGATCTGAGAAAAGAAATGCTGCAATTCTATAAATAGAAAAGCGACCACTTTCTGGAAGGTGCAGAGACCTGAATATGGGGTGATATACTGAAGGACATGGTGAAGGGGAGGGAGACTGCTTAAGGAGGCTACTGCAAAGTATTATAAGTAGTGGAGCACAAAATTGGAACCTAAATAGAAGTCTGCTACATACATCCCTGGCTTAAAGGTGCTCAGGTAAAAAACCGAGGCAGAATCCCAGGTGGAATGGCATTATCTCAGGATCCCTGGGGTCACAAGGATGGGGGTGCCTGAGTACAGTAGAGTTCCCAGGCATAGGAGCAGGGAAGCCCACTGAAAACAGTGAGTTTAGGTGCCAGCTTTCTGCTCTGTGTTGCCATAAACTGCGACCCGCTGCACATTCCAGTGACCGCTTTCCTGGGAGGAGTCCAGCAAAAGGCAGAAGCATGGTGAGACCCCCTCCACAACAGGAACAGTGTGGATCTGCACCACAGGTGTCCATAAAATTTGAGGTTTTTTTTTTTTTTTTTAGGATTTTATTTTTTGTCAGAGAGAGAGAGAGACAGAGAGGGAACACAAGCAGGGGGAGTGGGAGAGGGAGAAGCAGGCTTCCCGCTGAGCAGGGAGCCCAATGCGGGGCTCGATCCCAGCACTCTGGGATCATGACCTGAGCCGAAGGCAGACGCTTAATGACTGAGCCACCCAGGCACCCCAAAATTTGAGTTTTGAAACTCAGCTGCATGCCTGAAATAAAAACGCTCAGTCATAGGCCGGATAAACACAGAGATCTGATGGAAATCAGGGAGACAAAAGTAACTGACTGTTTTTCTATGAGAGCTCACTGAAGAGTGAAGGGCGTGGACTTTCAGGTCCAGGGCTAGAGACTGGGGCACCACCATTTTCATCCCACCCGTCAGTGCTGAAACCCTTCAGGAAGCAAAACAGCACTACATAGTGGAATCTGGAGCCACTTACACTACGCCTGGCCCCTTGGCAAGTGGGGAGCATTTCCACTAGGGCAAGGGCACCTGAGAATCAGTGCAATGGGCCCCCTCCCTCAGGAGACCAGTAGGAACAACTGGCCTGCACCAAGTTTACTGATGATAGAGGGCTGCAAAGCTCTTGGGGAAAACAGTATATAACATCTGTGGGGTTTTTTTTTTTTTTTAATTTTAAAGTCTTTATTTTTTCAGTTATTTTATTTTTTCAATTTTTTAAAAAAATTTTTATATATATGTTATATATAAATTTTTTATTTTTTGTTTCCTTTCATTGTATATTATATATATACAAAAGCTAAAAAAAAAATAGAAGTTTTTCTCTCTTTCTTATTTTTGGATCTAGTTTCTTTTAACATGAAGGCCAAAACACACCTAGGATCTAGTTTTCTTTGGGGAAGGGTTGTTTCTTTTTTCATGATTTGTATTGTTTTTGCTTTTTTTTTCTGTTGTCATCATTACTGTTGTCTTTTTCTCTTTCTTCTATTCTTTTCTGGACAAAATGATGACATGGAGACATTCACCCCAGAAGAAAGAATAGGTTGTTGAAAAAAAGAATAGGTTGTAGTATTCACTGCCAGGGATTTAATACAGATATAGGTAAGATGTCTGAACTAGAATTAAAAAAAAAACAATTGTAAAGATACTAGTTAGGTTTGAAAAAAACATAGAAGACACTAGAGAATCCCTTATTGTAGAAATAAAAGAACTAAAATCTAGTGAGGCAGAAATTAAAAATGCTATTACAACATGCAGTCTTAAATGAAGGCTCTAAAAATGAGGATAAATGAGGCAGAAGAGTCAGTGATTTAGAAGATAAAATGATGGAAAATAAGGAAGCTGAAGAGAGAAAGAAAACTACTGGATCATGAAGGCAGACTTACAGAACTTAGCAATTCCGTAACACAAAATAATATCTGGATAATAAGGGTCCCAGAAGATGGAGAGAGGGATGGAAGGTTTATCTGAACAAATTATAGCTGAGAACTTCCCTAATTTGGGGAAGGAAACAGGTATTCAAATCCAGGAGGCACAAACAACTCCCTTAAAAAAAAAATCAATAAAAATAGGTCAACACCTCGACATAGAATAGTGAAGCTTACAAATTTCACAGATAAAGAGAAAATCTTGAAGGTAGCTTGGGACAAGAGATCCTTAACCTATAAGGGTAGATACATAAGGCTGGTAGCAGACCTGTCCACGGAGAGCTGGCAGGCCAGAAAGGACTGGCATGATATATTCAATGTGCTAAATGGGAAAAATATGCAGCCAAGAATACTTTATCCAGCAAGGCTGTCATTCTCAATAGAAAGAGAGATAAAGAGTTTCCAGGACAAACAAAAACTAAAGGAATTTGTGAACACTTAACCAGACCTGCAAGAAATATTAAAGGGGATCCTTTGAGCAAAGAGAGAGCCCAAAAGTAACAAAGAACAGAAAAGAACAGAGACAATCTACAGGAACAGCAATTTTATAGGTCACTGATCAAATGGCAATAAATTCATATCTTTCAGTAATTACTCTGAATGTAAATGGACTAAATGCTCCAATCAAAAGACCCAGGGTATCAGAATGGATTAAAAAAAAAAAAAAGACCCATTGATAGAAGGTGTTTACAAGACTCATTTTAGACCCAAAGACACCTCCAGATTGAAAGTGAGGGGGTAGAGAACCACTGATCATGCCAATGGACATCAAAAGAAAGCTGGAGTAGCCATCCTTATATAAGACAAACTAGGTTTTAAACCAAAGACTGTAACAAGAGATGAAGGACACTATATCATAATAAAAGGATTTATCCAACAAAATGTTCTAACAATTGTAAATATTTATGACCCTAACTTGGGAGCGGCCAAATATATAAACAAATTAATAACAAAATTAAAGAAACTCATTGATGATAATACCATGATAGTAGGGGACTTTAACACCCCACTCACTTCAATGGACAGATCATCTAAGCAGAAGATCAACAAGGAAACAAGGGCTTTGAATGACACACTGGATCAGATGGACTTCACAGATACATACAGAGCCTTCCATCCTAAAGCAACAGAATACACATTCTTCTCAAGTGCACATGGAACATTCTCCAGAATAGACACATTCTGGGTCACAAATAAGGTCTCAACCAGGACAGAAAGACTGAGACTATACCATGCGTATTTTTAGACCACAATGATTTAAAACTTCAAAGTCAACTACAAGAAAAAATTTGGAAGGACCACAAACACATGGAGGTTAAAGAGCATCCTACTAGGGGGTGGATAAGGGATGACACTGTACTGTTGAAGGCAGAGCTGTCATGTTACCCTTTGGCAGGCTCAGCAGGGAAAGGCAAGAAACTGAGACTAGGGGCTCTTGGCCCTCATCCTGGACCAATGCCCACATGTGCGATGGTAGGGGCAGTTTCTTTGGTTTCCTGGTGTGTGGCTCTTCAGACATCTATCTTTAGGCTGTAGAGCTTTATCTTGGGCAACACCTCTTTTCTTCAGGTGACTGGCTGCTGTTTCCAGGCCTCCTTATGAAGGACCACCCATGGTAGAGACCAAGAACTTCTTGGGGAGGTTAGTGCAACAAAAAGGTTAGGAGTCTGATCCCTGGAGCCAGATTGCCTGGATAGAACCCTGGCTCTGCCACTTACTAGGTATGTTGTGAACTTAGGGAAACTATTTTACCTTCCAGGGCCTCTGTCTTCTCACACGTAAAATGGGAATAATAATAACAGCACATATTTCATAAGATTATTGTGATAAGTTAATGAAGCACTTAACACAGTGCTTGGAAAGGCAATTTAAAACCACAATGAGATTTAGCCATGAGAATGGCTAAATTTTAAAAGACTAACCATATAAGCCAAGACAGACAAGCATGAGGAACAGCCAGAACTCTTATACATTGTTGATGGGAATGTAGAATGATATAACCACTTTGGAAAACAGGTTGGCAGTTTGTTACAAAATGAAATATATACACAAAATTCATAAATATGAAAAATGCACATCTTTACAAAAAAATGTATATTTACTACGTGGCCCAACAACTCTAAGAGAAATAAAAATATATGATCACAAAAGACTTGTACACGAAAAAATAAAGCATCCTACTAAAGAATGAATGGATCAAGCAGGAAATTAAAGAAGAATTAAAAAAAATACATGGAAGCAAATGCAAATGAAAACATGACAGTTCAGAACCTTTGGGGACAGCAAAGGCAGTCCTAAGAGGAGAGTATATAGCAATACCGGCCTTTCTCAAGAAATAAGAACAGTCTCAAATACACAGCCTAATATTACACCTAAAGACGCTGTAAAAAGAACAGCAAATAAAGCCTAAATCCAGCAAAAGGAAAATAAAGATTAGAGCAGAAATCAATGAAATAGAAACAAACAAACAAAAAACCCAAAATAACCCAAAACAAAACAGATCAATGAAACTAGGAGCTGGTTCTTAGTAAGATCAATAAACCCCTAGCCAGATTTATCAAAATGAAGAGAGAAAGGACCCAAATACATAAAATCATCAATGAAAGGAGAGATCACAACGAACACTGTAGAAATACAAACAATTACAAGAGAATATTATGAGCAATTATATGACAACAAATTTGGCAATCTGGAAGAAATGGATGCATTCCTAGAAACATATGAACTACCAAAACTGAAGCAGGAAGAAAGAGAAAACCTGAAAAGATCCATTACCAGCAACCAAATTGAAGCAGTAATTAAAAATCTCCCAACAAACAAGAGCCTAGGGGCAGAGGGCTTTCCAGCAGAATTTTACCAAAAATTTAAAGAAGAATTAATACCTATTCTTCTGAAACTGTATCAAAAAATAGAAATGGAAGTAAAACTTCCAAACTCATTAGAATGAGGCCAGCATTACCTTGATCCTAAACCAAAGACCCCACCAAAAAGGAGAATTAGAGACCAATATCCCTGATGAACATGGATGCAAAAATTCTCACCAAGATACCAGCTAATTGGATCCAACAATACATCAAAAGAATTATTCACCATGACCAAGTGGGATTTATTCCTGGGCTGCAAGGTGGTTCAACATCCACAAAACATTCAATGTGGAACACCACATTAATAAAAGGACAAGAACCATATGATCCTCTCAATAGATGCAGAAAAAGCATTTGACAAAATACAGCACTTGAATGAAGCTTGATGAAAACTATCCACAGTGTAGGGATAGAGGGAACATACCTCAATATCATAAAAGCCATCTACAAAAAACCCAAAGCAAACATCATCCATAATGGGGGAAAAACAGAGCTTTTCCCCTAAGGTCAGGAACAGTACAGGGATAGCCACTCCATGTGACAACAGTACTTGTTCAATATAGTACTAGAAGTCCTAGCCTCAGCAATCAGACAACAAAAAGAAATAAAAGGCACCCAAATTAGCAAAGAAGTCAAATTTTCACTTTTCACAGACGACATGAAATGCTATATAGAAACCCAAAAAATTGCTAAAACAGATACAGGAATTCAGCAAAGTGGCAGGATATAAAATCAATGCACAGAAGTCAGTTGCATTTCTATATATAACAAGGAGGCAGATGAAAGAGAAATCAGGGAATTGATCCCATTTACAGCTGGACTAAAAACCATAAGATACCTAGGAATAAACCCAACCAAGAGGTAAAGGATCTATACTCTAGAAACTAGAGAACACTTATGAAAGAAATTGAGGAAGACACAAAGAAATGGAAAAACATTCCATGCTCATGAACGGGAAGAACAAACACTGTTAAAATGTCTATGCTACCCAGAGCAATCTACACATTTAACACAATCCCTATCGAATTACCCTCAACATTTTTCACAGAGCTGGAACAAATAATCCTAAAAATTGTACAGTACCAGAAAAGACCCCCAATATCCAAAGGAATGCCGAAAAAGAAAACCAAAGTTGGAGGCATCACAATTCTGGACTTCAAGCTGCATTACAAAGCTGTAATCAAGACAGTATGGTACTGGCACAAAAACAGACACATGGATCAGTGGATCAGAATAAAGAACCCAGAAATAGACCCTCAACTTTATGGTCAACTAATCTTCGACAAAGCAGGAAAGAATATCCAGTAGAAAAGGGACAGTCTCTTCAACGAATGGTGTTGGTAAAATTGGACAGCCACATGCAGAAGAATGAAACTGGACCATTCTCTTACACCATATACAAAGATAAATTCAAAATGGATGAAAAACCTCAATGTGAGACAGGAATCCATTAAAATCTTAGAGGAGAACACAGGAAGCAACCTCTTCAACCTCAGCTGCAGCAACTTCTTACTAGACACGTCTCCAAAGGCAAGAGAAAAGCAAAAATGAACTACTGGGACTTCATCAAGATAAAAAGCTTTTATACAGCACAGGAAACAGTCAACAAAACTAAAAAGCAACCTATGGAATGGCAGAAGATATTTGCAAATGTCTTATCAGATAAAGGGCTAGTATCCAAATCTATAAAGAACTTATCAAATTCAACACCCAAGAAACAAAAAATCCAATGGAGAAATGGGCAGAAGACATGAGCAGACATTTCTCCAAAGAAGACATACAAATAGCCAACAGACACATGAAAAATTTTCAGTATCACTCATCATCAGGGAAAAACAAATCAAAACCACAATGAGATATCACCTTGCACCAGTCAGAATGGCTAAAATTAACAAGTCAGCAAACAATAGATGTTGACGAGGATGTGGAGAAAGGGGAATCCTCTTACACTCTTGGTGGGAATACAAACTGGTGCAGCCAGTCTGGAAGGCAGTATGGAGGTCCTCAAGAAGTTAAAAGTAGAACTACCCTATGACCCAGCAATTGCACTACTAGATATTTATCCAAAGGATACAAACAGTGATTTGAAGGGGCACGTGCACTCCAATGTTGGCAGAAGCAATGCCCACAAAAGCCAAACTATGGAAAGAGCCCAGATGTCCATCAACAGATAAATGTATAAAGATGATGTGATGCAAACACACACACACACACACACACACACACACACACACACACACACTGGAATATTACTCAGCCATCAAAATAAATGACATCTTGCCATTTGCAATGATGTGGATGGAACTAGAGGGTATTATACTAAGTGAAATAAGTTAGAGAAAGACAAATACCATATGATTTCATTCATATGTGGAATTTAACAGATGAACACAGGGGAAAGGAAGGAAAAATAAGATGAAAATAGGGAGGCAAACTGTAAGAAATTCTGAACTCTAGGAAACAAACTGAGGGTTGCTGGAGGGGAGGTAGGTGGGAGGAAGGGATAATTGGGTGATGGATATCAAGGAGTGTACTTGATGTAATGAGCACTGGGTGTTATATGCAAATGATGAATCCCCAAATTCTACCCCTGAAAGTAATAATATGGTATATGTTAACTAAGTTGAATTTAAATAAAGAGTAAAAAAAATAAAAGGGAACCTGGGATGGGAGGGAAAATAAGTATAGCACATCTTTTTTGCCTTCTGAATGTTGAACCTTATGAACAAATTACTTATTTGAAAATAAATGTAGAAAAATTAAAATGAATAAAATTATAAAATCATGGATCAAAAATATTGAAATGTACAAGATGCAGTGATAGCAGTGTTAAATGGAAATACATAGTTGTAAATACATTAAAAAAGAAATAGCAAACCAACAATCTAACTTTATGCCTTAGGAACTAGAAAAATACAAACTAAACCCAAAGCTAGTGGAAGAAAGGAATAATAAAGATTAGAGTGGTGATAAGGAACTAGAGAATAAAAAAATGGAGGAAAAAAAAATCAACGAAAGCAAAAGTTGGTTCTTTGAAAGAACCAGCCCCTGGTTTCATTGATGTACAATTGTTTTTTTAAGTTTCAATGTCATTTATTTCTGCTCTAATCTTTAGTATTCCCTTTCTTCTTCTGTATTTAGGCTTTGTTGTTCTTTTTCCAGGTCCTTTAAGTGTAAGGTTAGGTTGTTTGAAATTTTTGTCAATTCTTAAATTCATTTTTTTTTAAAGATTTTATGTAATCTCAATACCCAATGTGAGGCTCGAACTTAAAATCCCAAGTTCGAGAGTTGCATGCTTCAGTGACTGAACCAGCCAGGCACCCCAAGATTTTTCTTGTTTCTTGAGGTAGGCCTGTATTGTTATATTCTTCCCTCTTAGCACTGCTTTTGCTACATCCCAAAGATTTTGGACCACTGTGTATTAATTTTCATTTGTTTCCATATATTGTTTTATTTCCTCTTTGATTTCCTGGTTGACCCATTCATTGTTTAGTAGCGTGTTGTTTCACCTCCATGTATTTATAGTCTTTCCAATTTTTTTTTCTTGTGGTTGATTTCTAGAAAGGTTGGTTCTTTTCAATCAAAACTGACAACTCTTTACACTAAGAAAAAGAAGAATCAACTTACTAAAATCATAAAGGAAGTGGGAACATGACGACCAATCTTACAGGAGTGAAAAGGATTACAAGAGAGTACTAAGGACAATTGTATGCCAAGAAATTGGATAACCTAGATGAAATGGACAAATTCCTAGAAACACACTACCTACCAAGACTGAGTAAGGAAGAAATAGAAAATCTGAACAGATCAATAACAAGTAAGGAGATTGAATCAGCAATCAAAAGCCTCCCCAAAAGTCCTAGGCCAGATGGCTTCACTCGTGAATTCTACCAAAAATTTAACAATGAATTAACACCAACCTTTCTGAAACCCTTCCAAAAAATTGAAGGGGTAGGAACATTTCCTAAGTCATTCTGAGGCCAGCATTATCAAAGCCATATGAAGATACTACAGGAAAACTACAGACAACTATCTCTCATGACTATCAATGCAAAATCTTCAACAAAGTATTAGCAAATCAAATTCAGCAGCATATTAAAAGGATACTACATCATGACCAAGTGGGATTTATTCCTGGAATATAAGGATGATTCAACATGTGAAAATCAATTAATGTTATACACCAGAGCAGGAAGAAGTAAAAATCCATACATGATCCCCTCAATCAATGCAGAAAAAGGATTTGACATATTTCAACACCTTTTCATTATAAAAACACTCAATGTACTAGGAATTTAGGGAAACTACATCAACATAAAGGCCATATATGAAAAACTCACAGCTAACATTACACTAGGTAGAGGAAAAGCTGTCAGTTCTTCACTAAGATCAGAAACAAGATCAGGATGTATGCATTTGCCACTGCTATTTAACATATTACTGGCAGAGGCTGCTGGGAAGATGGCGGAGTAGGACGTCCCTGTAGTTGACCTCTTGCCGTGTGGCCGCCTAGAGAGCACCCAAGTCGGCATAAATAACCCAAAAGCAGCCCGAAAACTGGCAGAACAGACTCTCCGCAGCCCGGCATAGACAAGAGGCCACAGTGAAGCAGATCCACCGCCTCTGATCGCTCTTGGCAAGATCCTGTCAAAGTGGTGCCACAAGCCTGGCAGTGTGTGCGTGGCCCAGACAAGGTCAGCACCACTCCAGAGTGAGTCCTGCCCCAGGGAGAGGGGAAGATAACCACATACCCGTCTGACTGTGACCCCAGCAGTGGGCTGAGGGCAGGCAGCTGGTCTGACTGCAGGCCCCACCCACCAACAAAAGCTTCTCCGGGGACGACACAGGGACAGTGCCTACAGTTTGGTGCTACTGCATCTCTGGCAAACATCTGGTCTGACTCGACTCAAGCCCGAGGCAGCCCCGGAGCAGCCCACTAACACCATGGGCACCAGACTCTGCCCACAACAGGCAGGGAGCCATCGCAGACAGCAGGACTGAAGGCAAACACATCCCAGCCACAATGGTAGGACACCCCCTGGAGCAACACACATAGGAGACACCCCCTGAAGCACCAGGTTCTGGGGAACAGACATTGCACTGCAGGACCTCTTCTTCATAGAGCCACTACTTTCAAGTGCAGGAGACGTAGCTGACTTTCCTAACACAGAAAAACAGACAACGCAAGAGACAGAATGAGGAGACAGAGGAATGTGTCCCAAATCAAAGAACAGGACAAAATCAGAGCAGGAGACCTAAGCGAAATGGAGTTAAGTAATATGTCTGATAGCGAATTTAAAGTAACGCTCATAAAGATTCTCGCTGGAATTGAGGAAGGACTGCAGGACTTCCTTGAGACCCTCCACCAAGAGCTAGGAGATGTAAAAAAGAACCAGTTAGAGCTATTGGATTTACTAAATGGAAATAAAAATCGACCATCTGGAATAAATAGCAAGCAAGAGGAGGTAGAAGAAAGGACCAGCCACCTGGAGGACAGAGTCATGGAAAGAAATCAAGCCAAGCAGATGAGAGGGGGGAAAAATACACAGAATGAAAATAGACCCAGGGAACTGAACAATGCTGTCAGGCCTAACAGTCGCATGATAGGGATCCCAGAAGGAGAAGAGCGAGGAAAGGGGGCAGATTTGTCTGAAGAAATAATAGCTGAAAACTTCCTGAATCTGGGGAAGGAAAGAGAAATCCAGATCCAGGAGGCACAAAGAGTCCCCAACAAAACCAACCCAAAGAAGTCTGCACCAAGACACAAAGTAAATAAGACAGCCAAAAGTAGTGAGAAAGAGAGAATTTTAAAAGCAGCAAGAGAAAGGAAAGCAGGTACATACAAAGGAAACCCCATATGGCTATCAGTGGGTTTTTCAGCAGAAACTCTGCAGGTCAGAAGAAAGTGGTATGATAGATTCCAACTGCTAAAAGGAAAAAATCTACAGCCAAGAATACTCTATCCAGCAAGGCTTTCATTTAGAATAGAGGGAGTGATCAAGTTTCCCAGAAAAACAAAAATTAAAAGCAAAACCAGCCACATCCCTGTCACACACGATGCCATCGGCCTGTGGGTCCCAAATTCATGGTCCAGCCACCCTCCTGCCCGAGTCAGCGTGCACAGCCTGCCACCTGCTAAATGCCAAGTCAACACGCCTTCACCTCAGATTGCCAAGGGCTCAAGTTGACACTGTTCCCCTCAAATTTCAGCCCCTGTACCCAAGTTTGTGCACAAAAGTGGGAATAATTATAACAGCAGAATGAAGCAACCCAAACATCTATTTCTGTGGAATACAGAATGGATAAAAGGAGTGTGCTAGGCTGAGAACATCTCCAAAAAGCACATGAACAATACATACAGCATGATTCTGGTTAGTTAAAAAAAACCCAAAAACCTGGGAGGAATAAAACAAGATGAAACTAGAGAGGGAGACAAACCATAAGAGACTTCTTAAGCATAGGAAAGAAACAGGCTTGCTGGAGGGGAGGTGGGGGGGGATGGGGTGACTGGGTGGTGGGCATGAAGGAGGGCACGTGATGGAATGAGCACGGGTGGTTGTATGCAACTGATGAATCACTGAACTCTAAAACTAATAATACACTATATTGTTAATTAATTGAACTTAAAATTAAAAAAAAAGGAAACCCCCCCAAAAAACATATTACTGTAGGTTCTAGTCAGAGTAATTAGGCAAGAAAAAGAAAAGACATCCAAATTGAAAAGAAGTAATATCTATTTTTTGCAGATGACATGATCTTATATGTAACAAAACCCTAAGGAGGCCAAAAAATACTTGCAGGGCTAATAAATGAATTCAGCAAAATGTAGGATACAAAAGCAATACACAAAAACCACATGCATTTCTAACTAGCTCTCTGAAAAGGAAATTAAGAAAACAATTCCTTTAAAATAGAATACAAAAGAATATACTTAGGAATAAACTTAAGAAGGGAATAGACTTGTATACTTATATGCCATATTAGACTGCTGAAAGAAATGAAAGAAGACAAAATAAGAGGAAAGACATCCCACATTCATGGACTGGAAGACCGAATACTGTTGACAATACTACCCAAAACAAACTACAATTCAGTGCAATCCCTATTAAAATTTCAGTGATGTTTCAGGCAGAATAGAAAAACCCATTCTCAAAGTCATATGAAATCTCAGGGGACCCCAAACTGCCAAGACAATCTTGAAAAAGAACAAAGTTGGAGGGCTCACACATCCTGATTTCAAAACTTGCTACAACGCTATAGTAATCAAAACAGTGTGCTACTGGCATAAGGACAGATAGATAGACCAATGGAATAAAATAGACATCCCAGAAATAAACCTTCACATATATGGTTAACTGAGTATTGACAAGCATGCCCAGACCATTCAATGGAGAAAAGACCATCTTTATAACAATGGTGCTGAGAAAAGTGGACATTCATATGGAAAAGAATGAAATTGGACCCTTCTCTCATACCATATACAAAAATTAACTCAAGAGTGTAGAGCTAAAACTGTAAAACTCTTAGAAGAAAACACAGGAGAAAAGCTTCATAATGTTAGATTCAGCAATGATTTCTTGACTATGACACAAAAGCACGGGCAACAAAAGAAAAAATAAACAGAACTTTATCAATAGTTATCAATATCAATCAATATCAAAGAATGCTATCAAGAGAGTAAAAAGGCAACCCACAGAATGGAAAAAAAAAGATCTGAAAATGACATATCTGATAAAGGATTAGTATCCCTACTGTATAAAGAACTCCAACCCCACAACAAAATAATCCAATCCAAAAGAAGGGACTTGAAAGGACTTCTCTTCAAAGAGGATGTAAATAAGTAATAAACAAGCACATGAAAAAATACTCAAACATAAAATGCAAATCAAAATCACAAGATCCTATTTCATACCCATTAGGATAGGATTACTAAAAAACTCGAGAAAACAACATTGTTAGTGAGAATATGAGGAAACCGGAACCTCATGCACTACTGGTGGGAATGTAAAATGTATAGCTACAGTAGAAAACTTTGTGTTCCCTCAAAAAGTTAAGCATAAAATTATCATATGCCACTAAACTGGACACTTAAAAATGATTATAAAGGTAATCTTTATGTATATTTTACCACTATAAAAATGTTTAAAATGCATGCACATGACTTATAACTTAAATGTTACAATTAAAGACCATATGTGAGATAGCATCAATATGGGAGACTAAAGAGTATCAACAAATTCATTGACAGTATATTGAGCCTGTGTCCTAGGCATCCTAATGGGATTAAAAAGAAAAAAACTAAGAGTCAAATGGACAAGTACCATTACTAAATATACTACTTTTGTCATGTTGAAACTTTCATGATCCTATTTCTTGAATTGAAAAATGTGATTTAAAATTATTAGAGATCATATGTATCAAAGAATTTTTAAAGTGATGGATATGCAACTATGTGGTATTTGTTTAGAAATGAGTGTTAGAAAGTATGAGTATTACTTGCTCTGATGCAAATAAACACATGAAAAAATGATGGAATGATGTTTAAGAAAAAGCATGTTTGCATTTACCCAAGTAAGTGAAATTCTACAACATGCAGATTTTGAAAATTTTCTGCGCTGTTTTAAGAAGCTTATTTATTTATTTAACAGTTAGCTGTGGGACCAGATGGCAAATAGCCAAAAATTTTTAAAAATGTACAAATTGTTCGTTTCCAAGCTGCAGACATCAGTCTGTAGGTATCACCCAATACCTTCCAAACTTGTTTAAAAGTTACTCAGTAAATTTTACAATCTATACAAAAAAAAACAAAGTGACAAGGTCATGTTAAAAACTTTAGTTTCATTGAGTCTATATTTTTAAGTTATTACCTGGAATCAAGAGAAGTAAAAAGTTGATCAAACTGTTTCTCCAGAACCTCTAAAAGACTGACCGTTTCCTCTTTTGTTTGATTGTGTATGTGTTCCAGCATCTGCGAAGAACATAATACAAAGACCTAATTTGGTATTTTTATTTTGTAGAAATTGTACTGTTCAAATAATTTTAAAAGTAAAAGGTACTTTTTGGACTTTTCAAAGTAACCACACAGGAGGAGATTAGGTGATAAAAATGGAATAAATTACAGGTTTAACTTTAAATCCTGGTGCTTGTCAGCAAGATCACATCTTTGTTGGCACTGTGCACTGATAAACTGGCAAAAAGGCCCAGAAAATCCACTAAGTTTTCTAAACTTCTTATTCCTTTTTATCATTACAGGAAGAGTCATTCTGGATAGCTAAATTTCTCTCTGGCAGGATTCCTTAAATGAAAAAACCTTAATACATAATATTAGACATACTTGAATTAAAATGTTAACTATTCCACATCTTTGCATTTTTTGACAAAGAACTGTTGCTTGAGATCTGTGACCCCTTTTTTCCATTTTCTCCCTTTTAGAACAGGAATGTCTATCTTATACCTGTCTAACCAATGTATTTTAGAAGCAGATTAATTATCTAGTTTCACAGGTTCATGGTTGGAGAGGAATTTTGCCCCCAAATGAATCATACCCTGAGTCTCAGCCATACCTGATTTAGAAGATATTTAGATGAGATTTTGGACTTGATGCTGGAATAGATCTAAGGTTGGGATGGGGTGAATGTATTTTGCATATAAGAAGGACATGAATCTGGAGGGGGTCAGAGAGCAGACTGTTATGGGTTGAATTTTGTCCACCCCTCTCCCAAATTCATACGTTGAAGTCTTAACTCCTGTAACAGCTATAATCTTTTGACTGCCTTGGTTGTAAATTTGTTGTTGCTTGGTGCTTAGGAGCTTGTTTTTGTCACCAAGTGAGTCTCATCTGGGGGGGATGGAGTAAAGGAGGAAAGAAAGTAAGATTCTTTGTGTAAGGGTAAACAGCCGAATAATGAGCAATGTTAGAAGACGGTCTGCAATACTTTTGAGACAAAATTCAGCTCACAGCAAGAAAAAAATCATGGTTCCTTAATAGTGTTCCAATTTCAGTAGACTGCTGGCATAACAATGCCGCAAGACCAATCCTAGCAGGCCATGGAAGTCTTCTATTCTTTTGGATGTTTCTCTGTCATTGGATTATCATGCTCAATAACTTAGTGCTAGGCTCTAACTTCAGTGATATACATCTAAATATACACATTTAAAGAGAACATGCCTTAACTCACTATAGAATTTAATCATTTAAAATGCTTACTTTTACAGCAACACTTAATTGTTCAAAACTACAGCCTGCTATCTTCAATGCTTCATCAATTTCTTCTGCAGTTTTAGTTTCCTAAGAAGGGGAAAAGGGTCCATATACAAAATATAAAAATAGATGCTTATATACATTATATTAGTTGCAAACCCATCAGGCTACAATTTTGATTACAAAAGTAACAAAGACCACCACAGAAGTCTGAAAATAAGTAACAAAAATGACACTTTTAATCCTACTTATCCAGAAATTTAAAACATTTTAGAGTTTTGATTATAGATTATAGTATAAGATTTTTTTTAGAAAACTTTTGAAAAAATAGTTTTAAGTTGGAAAATGGTCACACAAAATATTCTGTCTTGAGGGGCACCTGGGTGGCTCACTTGCTAAGTGTCTGCCTTCAGCTCAAGTCATGATCCCAGGGTCCTGGGATCGAGCCCCACATCGGGTTCCCTGCTCAGTGGGAAGCCTGCTTCTCCCTCTCCCACTACCCCTGCTTGTGTTCCCTTCTCTCGCTGTGTCTCTGTCAAATGTTAAAAAAAAAAAAAAACACAAAACCAACTATCTTGAAAAATGTATCATGGCAATTAACGCACACACATGTAAAAATTAAGTTTTTAAAGAAGATTATAATTTGGCTATGTTAAAATTTAAACTTGAAGTAAAAGATAGCAAGATTAAGTGCTTTCTCCCTTACTGTAGCTCACTAAAGATCTTTTTAATAATAGCATTTTGGAATTTGTTCTATTTCTGATTTTAAACTAAAATAATACATTATTTAAAATTATAGAAACAGGTTAAATTCAATCTTCCAACAAAAGCCTCATCATCATCACAGTGAATTAATTAGGCCTTTTGGCTGCCATTAAAATGACGGGAAAAATCACATTCAGAATCTAGAAATTTGTACTTTATACAAGTTTCACATAATCTAGATTCAGTAACTAGGTTCAAAGGGAAGAAGCTACATATGGTTAAATATTAAGAACACTAACATGCTGAGTGAAATAAGTCAATCAGAGAAAGACATGTATCATATGATCTCACTGATATGAGGAATTCTTAATCTCAGGAAACAAACTGAGGGTTGCTGGAGTGGTGGGGGGTGGGAGGGATGGGGTGGCTGGGTGATAGCATTGGGGAGGGCATGTGCTATGGTGAGCGCTGTGAATTGTGCAAGACTGTTGAATCACAGACCTGTACCTCTGAAACAAATAATACATTATATGTTAAAAAAAAAAAAAAAGAAGATAGCAGGAGGGGAAGAAGGAGGGGGCAATCGGAGGGGGAAACAAACCATGAGAGACTATGGACTCTGAAAAACAAACTGAGGGTTCAAGGGGGGGGGATGGGTTAGCCTGGTGATGGGTATTAAGGAGGGCAGGTTCTGCATGGAGCACTGGGTGTTATATGCAAACAATGAATCATGGAACACTACATCAAAAACTAATGATGTAATGTATGGTGATTAACATAATAAAAAATATGTGTGTGTGTGTGTATATATATATAAACAAAAAGAACACCAATAGAGTTGGTCAAAGGGAGACTGGGTTGCCTTAGGAAAAATGAGAATCGTTCAAGTATATTTAGAAAAAAATAAGAGATTCAGGTAAAGAATGTAGGTTTACCTCTTACCTTTATGCTTCTAAAAAAAAAAAAAAAAAAACCTATAATTATAGCAACCTTGAGAGGAGAGTTAAGCTACCAGACACAAAGTAAAAATGTTTGGCTTCTTCTTACTTCATGAGTAACATTTTTTCATACCGCCATTAGAGCTGAGGAGTTCAAAACAGTCCTGTGTGTGGATGTTGAATGTTCTAAACCAATAGTTAGCTGGTCAGAAGTCTTTTTAAATTCCTGAGAACAATTCTTTATCCTGAAAAATGTCAAATACATTATTTTAAGTACCATATTAACAATTTTAACTTTCTATTCTGATTTTCACTCTATCAAAAATAATTTATATGACAACTTATAATAACAATTATAGTGGGTTCTCAGTCATCTATGATAAGCAAAGAGAAGGAAACCATAGCTAAATATGCTTCCATATAAAAATTTTACCAAGAATTCAACTTCTTAGCAAATCCCTAAAAATAAAAAAAATTATCTCACAGTATAAATTGTGTTTTAATCTTCTAATTACCTCTCCTTACCTGATACTTTTTGATAGACATGTTGACAGTCACTGAACTGTCTTTAAGCTCAATTACTTATACACATATGCCTGCTATTAAAAAAATGTGCTTATAGGCCTAGATAATTTACGAAAAGGTAATGAATTTACTAGGTAAGTTAATATGCAAAGAGAAAACTAGTTTCATTTCTTATCTACACATGCTAGAGTTTTTGCCTATTTTTTAAATTTTTTATTTTTTAAAGATTTTATTTATTTATTTGACAGAGAGACAGCAAAAGAGGGAAAACAAGCAAGGGGAGTGGGAGAGGGAGAAGCAGGCTTCCCACTGAGCAGGAAGCCCGATGCTGGGCTCCACCCCAGGACTCTGGGATCATGCTCTGAGCCGGAGGCAGATGCTTAACGACTGAGCCACCCAGGTGCCTCTATTTTTTTTTCTAATTTTATTTATTTATTTGTCAGAAAGAGAGAGAGAAAGAGAGTACAGAAGCAGAGCGAGAAGCAGACTCCCAGCTGAGCAAGGAGCCCGATACGGGGCTCTATCCCAGGACCCTGGGATCATGACATGAGCTGAAGGCAGACACTTAACTGACTGAGCCACCAAGGCGTCCTGAGTTTTTGCCATTTTTATCTTTACAGCCCCATACTGGCTAACAGACAGTAAGCTCTTGATAAATGTGTACTGAATAACTTAATCATAAGCCTGTAATAGTTTATAGAAGAAACTATGATGTTTAAATGTTACCCCTACAGAGAAAAAATACTTTAATTTTTAAACATTCAATTACTTTGAAAAGTGAATATTCATGTTCTTGAAAACATGTGAATGCATAAGCCCTTAGGAGTTCATTATTCAATTCCTGTTTCAAAATATTAAAGATAAATCAGGAAGCAATACATTATTTTTAAACAGACTTATCCCTTGACACATAAACAACTATTTTAAACCAAACTATTGAAATTAGGGAATAGGAGTTCCTAACATAAGTATACTTGACATGGAGAATTTAAAAAAACAAAACAAAACAGTAATTTGGAAAAAATTTGGGTATTTAAAATGGATTCATCTACTTCTGAAAGTGAAATTTCACTTCATAACCACACTAGATATAATTATATGTACCTAGACAAGAATATAAACAGATTTAACTTGTGTAAGGTTTAAAAAGTCAGAAAATTTCACTTAGAAGTCCAGATCTCTATCTTCTCTTGGAATAAAAAGGAAGATTGGCAACACTGGGTTGGTCTTAACACACAGCAATAATTGGCTGGAGCTGAACGGAGGCCACCTCCTTTGGAGGGGGTAAACCTTCTTTTGTCTGCCACAATTCATACCACTCATTGTTTAAACTCTATATTACCCAGTAAGTCATCTTCTAGACTACTGTAGGTACTCAAATCTGTTGTGGCTGCTGACTCACATGGAGCCGAAAAGATTCCTAATGATTTATTCTAATCATTTCATTCAGAACTTATGGAGGAAATAACTGGTAGAATACAAATATAGGCGTTGGCATTCAGTAAGCCTGGGTTCCACTGGTCCTGTCAATAACCAGTTGCCAGATTTTAGCTAAGTGGCTTACTACCTAAAGAGATAACTATAACTATTCTTTTCGTTTCTGTCTAAGCACCCATTTAGGTCTGGAGAGAGAAGGTGCATCAGTAATGTGAAAAGCCATTGAATGCTAGTATAAAATATTTGGATTTTATTTAGGTAGGCAGTGAAGAAGCATGGAGCAGGGAAGAGTAGGGAGGTGCTAAGGAGGTAGTCAAAAAAGAATAAAAATTAAATAGGATAGTAGAAATGGAAGATAAATTATGGATATGAAAGATACTGTGGAAATTATAGTCTGCAGGAGGCAAAATGAAGGAGATATGAGAAAATGGGGTGATTTACTGATGCTCGGTGCCATTAACAAAACCGAAAGGTTTCAAATGAGATTGTTCCTTGAAGGTTTCCTGTGTTTCTTTATTTCCTACATAATTTGTTACCATATTAAATATGCTTTAGAAAGTTAAAGCTATACAAAAATATAATTGTCTTCTGAGTAGGGTCTCAGTGAATTAATTGGAACTTATAAAGTTGCAAAGTAAAAATTTATGATTTTTTCACTATGATCCATCCCATCCCATAGTCAACCCTAACTGTAAATTTATCTAGGACTGAAACATGATTTCAGAAAAACCATAGCAAATGTCAAAACATCATGGTATTTCATCTAACAAACATTTATTACATGCTTACTGTGTCCAGCACCAGGAATGTGGAAAGCAGTTAAAATGTGGTCCATGCCCTTACAGGGGCTTATAGACTAGCAGGAGGAGACATATAAATAAATAAGTGCAATAAAAAGTAACACAGGTGCTGGTCTCCAGCTGGGATATGTTTTTTTAAAAAAAATCTCTGCATTACAGATTCAAAAAGAGCTTAATATATACATGTACAAAGTCCTATGGAAGAAAGGAAAAAAATGAGTAAAAGAATCGCAAAATTATTACTTTTCCTTTAATCAATCACCTCTCACACTACCTCTTTCCAAAGTCCTCTACTATATCATGCTCATGATACTCTTAAGAATTAATACCTTTTTAGGGCGCCTGGGTGGCTCAGTTGGTTAAGCGACTGCCTTCGGCTCAGGTCACGATCCTGGAGTCCCAGGATCGCGTCCCACATCGGGCTCCCTGCTCAGCAGGGAGTCTGCTTCTCCCTCTGACCCTCTTCCCTCTCGTGCTCTCTATCTTTCATTCTCTCTATCTCTCATTCTCTTTCAAATAAAATAAAATCTTAAAAAAAGATTCGCGATACCTCATTTAAAAAATAGAATTAACACCTTTTTAAAGCCACACCTTACTTTCAGCCAGCACCAGTAACTTTTGCTAGAATGACATTCTCAGCTTTAACTTGCATTCTTTTTTTTCCCCTACTTTAAGTAAGGACAAACTGATGCTTCTTTAGGAGTTGGATTCTCCATTTCACTAACAGTTAAGACAAATTATAAAAGAGCATTCTATAATGGGAGATATAGGCTTCCAGATGGAATGAATAAGCCACTGGAATAAAAAGTACAACATAGGGAGTGTAATCAATGATATTGTAATAGTGTAGGTGACAGATGGTAGCTACACTTGTGGTGAGCATAGCATAACATATAGAGAAGCTGAATCACTATGTTGTACACCTGAAAATAATTTAATAGTGTGTCAACTATACTTAAAAGAATTTATAAAAAGCACTCTATAAACAATGGGCTTTCTTAGAAACACTGATCTAAGAATGACATTTTATCAATGATGCTAAAATTATCCTTTCAGAAATACACTGAACTTCAAATACTAAAATAAGTACAAATAAGACATACTTTTTAGGCTGCAGTTTTTCCATAAAAGAATCTTCTTTAATATATCCATCTGTTGGGTAGTACCCTTGTCTCATATTTATAGTTGTAGCAATCTTAGGACAAAAGAAGAATAAAAACAAAAACAAAGTCATTCAATAAATTCCATTTATCCAGAAATCAAATAACTAGTGCGCCATTCATAGATAAACTTAATTCTCTTTAAATCAAAGAAAAAATTGTATGTGTATGATGCTTTTACCCTATTTTAATTTTTGAAGAAATCTAATTTGGCAGCTATTAATTAAACAGAACATTAATTAAAACACTTCATTCTACCACTATTCTAAAGGAAATACTTGTAATACTTCAAAAATCTGTAATCTTCAAAACTTTAAAATACTTAGGAATAAACTTGGTAAGAAAAATATAAGTTCTAAAAAAAGAAAACCAAATAATTTATTGGGATCATAAAACAGAGTAAATGGAAAATCATGTCAAGCTCCTAGAGACAAAGATTTAATATCCTAAAATATATTTAATATAAAATACAAAAAATTAGTGCAATTCTTCAATTCATATGGAAAATGTACTATGCAAGAATTATAAAATTTTAACATACCATTCAGTAGAGATTTATCCCACTAGATCATAAAGCTAATGTGATTAAAATCCTAGGGTACTGGGACAATAAATGAGAAGAATACAGCCACATTTGTATGGGAACTTAATACAGAATACAAGGGGCATTTCAATGAAATAGAAGGATTATTCAGCAAATAGTGTGAGAAAGGCAGCTAACCATTCTGAAGAAAAAAGTTATACACCCCCCTTACAACATATAAAATAGGATTATCATATATATATAACTCTTAAACATGACAGAAGTATGGAAAATACATATATAACTCTGAGATGGGAAGGTCTGCCTAATCAAAGAAAACCTAGAAACCACAAAGGAGGGAGAAAAATGACTAAAACATTTCTGAATGGCTAAATATAATAAACAAAATTAAAAGTGAAAGACTGGGAGAAAATAGTTAAGATATACAGGACAAAGTATGAATATCCCTATCACATTAAGTATTCTTACAAGTTAGGAAAAAGACAATTCAAAAGGAAAATACAAAGGATCTGAAGGGATCTATTAAAGATAGAGAAACTGTTAAGTCAACATATGAAAGTGCTCAATTTCACTAGTAATCAGGGAATTACAGTTTAAAGCAAGGATATACTGGCTTCTTGCTCATCAAATTGCCAAACATTAAAATAAATATGACAAATTCGAACACGGATTTGTTTTGGAGTTAGAAATTAAAAGAACTTGCTAACAGAATTTTTTTTGGTAGGAGTGGTTTTGAGATTATATAAAGATATAGTAAAAAAATTTTGAAAACCACCTAAATGTTTATAATAAAGGGATTAGTTAAGAATTATAGCACTTTGGGGCACCTGGGTGGCTCAGTCGTTAAGCCTCTGCCTTTGGCTCAGGTCATGATCCTGGGGTTTTGGGATTGAGCCCTGCATCAGGCTCCCTGCTCAGTAGGAAGTCTGCTTCTCCCTCTCCTCCTAGCTTGTGTGCTCTCTTGCTCACTCTCTCTCAAATAAATAAAATCCTTTTATTTTTTTTTTATTATTTTTTAAAGATTTTATTTATTTGAGAGAGAGAGAATGACAGAAAGCACGAGAGGGAAGAGGGTCAGAGGGAGAAGCAGACTCCCCGCTGAGCAGGGAGCCCGATGTGGGACTCAATCCCGGGACTCCAGGATCATGACCTGAGCCGAAGGCAGTCGCTTAACCAACTGAGCCACCCAGGCGCCCTCAAATAAATAAAATCTTAAAAAAAAAAAAAAGAATTATAGCACTTATGTGGACCAAATGCTATTTTTTAAGAATTCCCTCCCCCCAAAAACTGGGGGCTAAAACCTTAATTTCTCTATGCCTACTCATTTATCCCCCTTTGGTTTTGCATTTCATAGTAAGAGATTGTTACTATCAACAGATTTGATACAGAACATTTCTTCCAGAAAATTTAAGAAAATATTAAATACAACTGACTTAAAAGATTTCAGTTAAAACTGTATAAAGATTCTTAACATGTAATTTACAAAATAAAAGTTCTCTTTCCAATCCCCACAGCTTGTCGTCTAAGTTTTATTTCTGGTGGTTTTTTGGCTTGTTTTTGTTAACTGTAAATGAAAAAATGTGGTCAAATTTAGCCAGTATTTCTTTTATGGTTCCTGATTTCAATATGTTTAACAAGGCTTCCCCACCCAAAATTATACAATTATCTATATTTTCTTCTAGTTTACATTTTTAATTTGCATATTATTAACATTTCCAATCCACATGGGATTTTAATATATATTATCTATTGATCAGATAACTTATCCCTACCTCCTCACACAGTATATTTTTGGACTCAGGTCCAAAAGATCAATACAATATCAGTATTTCTGGAATGATACCTAAGTATGATCCCCTGAACAAAATCTGCCATCTTGCTGTGCAAAATGCAGAATGGTTATTATTAACAATATCAACCAAAAGCACAGAACAGATGTTATCAAAAACCATATAACTATGAAAGCTAAAGACTGACAGATAAATCCATATTTACCCAAACTCAGAAATAAGAACAAAAGTATATCCATTAATCCTGAATGGAATCATTTTAGGTTTAAATTTGAAATAAACAGCATTATGTAAGTCTTCAAAATTAAAGATAAATTATAAATAGAAGCCTAATGTGAATATAGGTATTTAAATCTTACTTTTTTTTTTTTTTAAGATTTTATTTATTCGACAGAGCGAGAGAGAGCACAAGCAGGGGGAGCAGCAGAGGGAGAGGCAGTCTCCCCGCTGAGTAGGCAGCCCGATGTGATGCCAGGCTCAAACCCAAGACCCTGGGATCATGACCTGAGCAGAAGGCAGAGGCTTAACCGACTGAGCCACCCAGGTGCCCCTAAATCTTACTTTTTAGAAAAGAGCACAAAATATAAAAATAATAAACTCCATTACTGAAATATTCTATAAATTCATTCTTACTAATTTAGACTAGATTCTTCCATTCCCTCTTATTCCAAATAAATATTAGATATCAGCAAAAATCCTAAATTTTGAAAACTAATAAAAGAGTGGTAACAATTTCAGGAAGGTTTCTTGAAGGGACTCGCTTAAGTGATCAGCTGGGGTGCCTGGGTGGCTCAGTTGGTTAACCATCAGGTAGGGCTCCCTGCTCAGTGGGGAGCTTGCTTCTCTCGTGCCTCCTCCCCAGCCACCCCCACTTGGGCTTTCTCTATTTCTCCCTCTAATAAATAAATTCTTTAAAAAAAATAGTGATCAGCTTTAGTGCATCTGAAGAATCCGTTGTCCCTTGTCAATTCCCTGGGCTAACAGCACAAGGGAAATGAGAGAAAGGAAGGAAGAATAAGACAAATCACAGATCTTCCAAAATAAGAGTATGACCTAGTCAAAATGATACAAAATAGATTTATCATAACCCTAAAATCAAAACCAATATTTGCAAACATACTATAAACATCTGTATAGATGTTTTCCAAAATAGAAGTATAATGATTTAAGACCATTGAACATGAAATCATTTGTCAAAAAAGGGAAAAGCTACTGTTCTAATAAATTTGTCTGTTTTTTTGAATATTAGAACAGGATGGGTATAAACAGAGACAGTTCCACCTGCCTGCTTATTCCCCTTTCCTTATTCTTTACCCACCACAAGACTGAATCAGTCAGGGATCTTCCATTACAACCACAGGAACTGGGCTCCCCTTTGCTTTAACTATGTGGTCAAGCTACATCTGAGGAGCCCACGGACGACAAAAAAAAAAAAACCCACCAAAAACCAAAAAAAAACAGGAGAAGGGACTCTTCCACAATAAAGGCCATTATTTGTAAAGTATGTAATTCCAAAACAGACATCTTTTAATATGTAAATGTTTCCGCTATAATTAAAACTTGCACAAATTTATATAAATGTATGTATGTGTATTTTTACCATGTTTAATCTACAAACCAATTAATCCATACCTAAATAATCATGGGCCAATTATAACACTTATTTTAATAGTCTTGAAGCCTGTAGAGAACGTCTATATAATTCAAAATTGACTCTTACAATCTTAAGAAAATCAGGTATTATTTCCATCTCACAAATGAGGTAATTCAGGCTTAGTGTGACAGAACTAGGACTGCATTCCAGGTCGCCTGCCTCCGTATTGTTTGTCTCACTGACACAAAAAACAATAGATATATACAAATCCTCAATATCTGGTATCTCAAGTGGAACATTAAGAATTTAGAGATTAAGACAATTTTCTAGGGACATACTATATAAATTGAATTACATTTGTATTTGTAGCAAATGCAAAGATGTTCATTAAATTTTACTTGAAATCCTTGATTTGTTCTCATTACTATGGGTCTATAGTGCAACTGTACTTTTTTAGTGTCTCTGAAGTTAACTTGAGGCCACTGTTTAGCTTCTCTTTTTAAACTATGTCATCTCTACAAATGTAGATTTGATGACACAAAGATTGAGGGCCAAGGAGAGTTCAAAATTTGCTTGCGTGGCATTGGTGTGGTAAAGAAGGGTAGGGATTTGAAAGGAATATACTTCATTAAAAATAAGTAAAGAGGCAATTTCCCACAGAAGTCTCCAAAGAGTCAGAAAAAAAAAATAGGTAGGCTGATTAATACAGAACTTCAACTCTGTATTCTTTTTGATCACTCTGAACAATTATAAAATGAATCAGAAAAGCTTTATCTTTTGTTAAGTTTCTTTAAGAGTCAGCAGCAAAAATGCAAGTTTTTAGGTTCTAACTAGAAGTATGTTTTCTCTAACATTTTTATCTTTAACATTAGGTCGTAATGTATTAAAGATGAAAGATGATAAAACTTACCTCACAATCAGGGCATATAATTGTGCTGTATTCTTCAGTTATTAACAAGCACAGTTCACAAAAAGCATGTCCACATTGAAGTTCATGGTGGTGACCTATTAATGAAATTCTGTTGTGAATTAAACTTTTAACAATTTGTTAGCACTGAATGTGAAGCATTAATCAGAGAGAAAAGTTAAAGGGGATGCTCATGTATAGGAAAAGATATCAAGTGTCCTGAGAAATGTAGGAATTACTGAACAAAATTCAGGAGAAACTATGTAAGTCAGAAGAAAAAAAAACAGGTCAAAAACCAGGCAGTACTATGTAATACATTTTGCACTAATTTAGATAGTTTTTGGTACCTATAATACTTTGAACTTGCCATATCTTCTAATCATACAAAATGCTCTGACATACTTTATTTGATCTTTGTAAACATCAGAGCTAAGTAGGCTTGGGAAGGTTATATTCAACTTAGAAATGGTAAACATTTTGGTGATCTGGCTAAGTAAATGGTATAATCCAGACTCCAGCCCAGTTCTGTTTCCAAGTCCAATATTCTTTCTACTTGATCCTATTGCCTCTACTAATTTATATTTCTAATCCTGTGAAGGGAGCAGGGAGGGCAGAAATGAGACATTGGGAAGACCCCTCTCTTACAATGATCTAAGATACTGGCAAGGACAGAAGCCAGATGCTATTACTGTCACACACACATACCCACATAAAGATAATTTTCACAAACCTAGCATTTATGAGGGGGAAATACCATAATCTTGAGTGAAAACCTAACATCAAGATTTTAATGCTCTAACTAGAATTTGACGTTTATCATAATAAACATATTTTAGTTATGTAATTGAAAAAGTTATTTTAAAACACTTTTCAAGAAAAAAGGAAAATTAGATTAAATCAGTCATCTTTTATTGGCAAAAAAATAAGAATTACAATCTTTTGATTAAAAAAAAAGCTTTAGTTTTCAAGCCAAGTGAAATATCTGAAACTTCCTTAGGACCAAGCTAAAATTTAAAGTTCTATTTAAAATCAGATATCCTACCAAAGAAATAAAATGTTTAACTGTTCTATCTTTATAAAATTTCTGATATTGTTCAAGTCTAATTTGTGGTTCATCATAGCTTACAAAGCACTTTCACAATTTTATATCCATAAACACCATCTACACTATTTCTGAGCATTGTAATACAAACATATGGAAAAACGAGTGATTTTAAAAGGTCGTGTTCTAAACAACTTATTTCTTTCAAACAATAGAAATTTTCTATGTAACAGCAGTGATTAAAAAAAACAGTAGGAGAAACTTGGCTCTCCACCCTAAAACACAACCAACTTTCTCTACAAAGGTCCATGTCTATTAAACGGAGTCCATCTTGAAGGACTGAGAAAATTAACGACTTTCACTTTGAAAGTATAAACATTAAACAGTTATGGGGGTGGTAAGACTTCATTCAGCAGCTGCAGTTTGAAATTCAACAACTCTCAGTCAGAGACACAGCACTCTAAGGCATTTTAAATTAAAGTAACTTGAAAGTGTTTTCACTTGAGTAGAGTCTAAATTAGATCAATAGGAGTGCAGTGGATTTTTCCCCTTGACGTACAAAGAAAAACACAAGATGCCCAACAGGAACAAACTGTTTCCCAAACAATGCCCTAAGCCAAACTGATTAATAATACCTCCCTTCGGATCCCAAACATCTGTTTTTTAATCCAGGAACATTTTTAAGTGGTCTACTTGTTACTCCCACAGCAAACTACATAAGAAAATCAAATATCATTACTTCTGAATCACAAGACCATGGGCTAAATTTTTACATCTACTCTTTCATGAACCTATGAACCTAGGGAAGTTTTCGAAATAGTGCTCAAGAGGGCTCACACACCATCCCCTAAGAGAATCAGTGAAAAAACGGTGAGAAGCAGGAGCAAAGCGGAGAAAGCTTTGGAGAGGTACGAAACGACCCTCAACCGACCACAGTGGGTGTCTCTGCTGCCCTGAGAGTGGGCTCCTGGCAATCGGGGAGACCCGTGGGGGCAGTTTTCCCCGTCCATCTTGCTGCGACTGAACAGCCCCCGACACTGCCAGCTCCCTTGGCTCTCAGGTCTCCACACCCAGCAGCCTGATTAGGATGGAGCCCTTGAAGGGCAGGTGGCCAAGGCAGAGCAGGGCCCTCGGGGGCTCACCCTCAATCTCCTCACCAGAAACTCTGGACACCCTTCTTCCACACTGAGTACACTGAATCTCGGCAGTACCCCAGGGCCGACTCTTCCTCCCCATCTGTTGATAGGAAGACAGGGTGAACCGAGCTGTGGAAGCTTCCGCCGCCATCTCTGCCCGCTTTTGGCTCCGAAGACCGGTACCACGTGCCATTCCCGGCGTCCTTCGCGGTAGCTACCAATCATCAGAGGCAGGCGTCTCCAGACAGCCAATCAAAGAGATTAAAGCCCGCCTCCTCAGCTTGCGCTTTCCAGGTGCTGCGTGGCTGTTTGCGGTTTGCTCTGGGCGGGTCCATTCTGAGAAAGGACGGGGTGGGGAACTTTTTATTTTCAAATCTTTACCCAAAGCCCACCACCTTAGCACTCTTACAGCATTCAAATTCAGATCTCGCATATTATTACTGACATTGTTGTTGACTTTACAGGTAGCAAACAGTCTTTTATATTGAAGTAATCCATCTTCCCTAAGTGTGTAAGGGCCAGAAGCCTAAACCGGTGTGCTAGGCATGTGAAGGTTTGGCTAACAGTGACCTTAGTGGAGAACCTATCAAAAGCTGCCTGTGGGGAGAGTCCGTTGGTAATTTCAAACTAAGGCCTGGTCATCTTTAACAGTTGTGCAAAATGGTAAACAAGGCACTGCTGGGAGCAGTTGGGGATGGTAAGAATTGATTAACAGGTTCCTGCGTGATAGGTATGTAGCCCTCTACCTAAAACGTTAACTTTTGGTTGGGTAGCTTGTGTTCAGTACCAGAGGAGGGTTAGAGACAATAAGAATTACTGAATTCTAAGAGATGTCAGTATGACCCTACAGCGGTATGAAAAGCCTTCCTAGAAGATATAGGGGTTTGCATTAGAACTTAAAAACTGGATAGGACTACTTAGTCCTAGCTGGATAGGACTGGATAGGACTACTTAGAAGTAGCTGGGAGATACAGTGGTCTCTTTAGAATTTATTTTGTCGGCCATTTGGTCAGAGTATTAATTTCCTTAAAGTGAGCTTTTTGGAGAGGTATGTTGGGATCGAATTTTGGAGAGTCTTGAACGTTGTACTAAGGAGTTTGGACTTCACCCTTTAAGAAGTAGAATGCTGGTGAAGTTGTATGAGCAAGGGCTGCAGTAATCTGGTAGCAATGTGGCAGGTATGTTGTGGAGGAAGCACTTTGGGATGGCAGGGTGCCTTCAGATGTTAAGAATAAAAGCCTGCATATATTCCTTATTTTCCCTCTACATTTAAAAAAATACAAACAGAAATATTATGTTCAAAAGCTCATCGCTGCTCAAAAATATTTATACTTTGTTGCCTTCAGGAGAAAGTACTAATTTCTTAATCTTCCTCATGCTATTCATCCAATGGTTTCTACTACTATTCCAGAATGGAATTTGAAGTACTGATCAAACCAATATTTCCATGGAACATGCTGATTCTTTTTTTATTTTTATTTATTTTTATTTTTTTAATGTTATTTTATTATGTTAGTCACCATACATTACATCATTAGTTTTTGATGTAGTGTTCCATGATTCATTGTTGGCATCTTTTTTTTTTAAGATTTATTTACTTATTTGAGAAAGAGATGGAGCATGGGCACCAGAGCCAGAGGGAGGGGCAGAAGGAGATGGAGAGAATCTCAAGCAGACTCCCCATTGAGCATGGCGCCTGAGAGGGGGGCTGGATTCCCCAATCTGGAGATCATGACCAGAGTGGAAATCAAGAGTTGGGCATTTAACTGGCTGAGCCACCCAGGTGCCCCGGAACACTGCTGATTCTTATACCATTTTGTGAATAGTATTCCATATCCCCCTCATCTGGAATACTCCTGCCTCTTTGTTGACTTATATTCTTATCCTCCATGAGTGGTCTTTAGAACCACCTGCTTCTCCCTGAAACCTTTACATTTCTCTTTGCATTCAGTACTACTCTAGCATGTAACAACAATCTTCTTTTCCACTATGGATATCTGTACTGTAATTTGAATAATAATAATCTCATTGCATAGGGGTTCTTAATGAGTCATACTATGAATCTAACATGGTGTAGTACAGAGGAATCATCTCTGAATGTTACCAGATGTGCTGGAGAAAATTTTGCCTTTGAAAATTTTGCCTCAGAAGTTGAATAAATTTTGGGTAAATCAGGACCAGTGAGAAATACAATGATATATGTTTAGGTCTTAGTACTTACCATGACCTCTCAAATACAGCAGGCAGAATTATTTTTTTAACATTTAATTTAGATTAATCCTTTGTTTGGATTCCTTTAATGGCTTCTCATTGACTATGACAAATCCTTAACATGGCCTCTGAGGCCTTTGTGATTTGGCTTCTGCTTGCCTCTCTAGCTTCATTTTGTACCACTTCTCACTATGTCCCAGATACATTGGCCTTTTTCAGTTCTATAAGTAGGTCAAACTCTTTGCACTCACAGGACCTTCACCTGGAACTCTCTACCCTTAACTATTAAAAAAATTGTTATAAAATATTTTAGTCCCACAAAAAGGAATAAAGAATAAAATTATGAATGTCCATGTATCCTCCAACCACTTTAACAATCTAATTTTACCTAGATAATCTAGTTTTATCACGTTATTTTGGCCATTTATTCACATTTGGTCAATTCTTTAATTCTTCTTCTTCATACTTCTAGGATAATTTTTCTTCTTCAAGGACACCCTGAAGAAATGTCTATAGTGGGGATATGTTACTGGCAAATGCTTTCAGTTTTTATTTGGATGAAAATATATTTTTATTTCATCTTTATTCTTGAATGTTATTTAGTAACATAAAATCCTAAGTTGCCAGTTAATTTTTCTCAGTCTTTGGAGATAACATACTGATTTCTGACTCCTGTTGTTGCTATTGAGAAGTTTTCTCTAAATCTATCATTTTTTATGGGTAAGTTGTTTTTCTTTGGCATTCTATATTTTTATGTTTATTTGTATTTATTTTTAGTAAAGACCTATTCATTTATTTTAGAGAGAGCAAGAGAGAGAGCATGCAAGTCGGGGCGGGCAGGGGGGTGGTGCAGAGGTCGAGAATCTCAAGCAGACTCCCTGCCAAGCATGGAGCCAGATGCTGGGCTCAATCACACAACCCTGAGATTATGACCTGTGTTGAAATCAAGAGTTGGATGCTCAACTGACTGAGCCCTCTAGGTGCCTCTGACATTTTATATATTTATTATAATATCAAAGTGTAGATATATATTTACTCTGCTTGGGATTGATTGCAATTCCTCAGTCTAAGTATTCTTATCTTACTGGCCTGGAAAATTTTTGACCATTTATAAACTCTTTGTATATTAGTTCTTCCTTGTTATTTTTTTTTTTTTTTGGAACTCCTATTAGATAGTAAATAGGGTCTTTTCATTCTATACCTTTCTTAACTTCTCTTTCATATTTTCCATTTCTTTATCTCTCTGTGCTGCATTCTGGGAACTTTTTTCATATATCTATCCCAGCTAATCAATTCTCTCTTCAGCTGAATCTAATCTGCTATTTAACATGACTGCTGAGTTCTAAATTTTAGTGCCTATTTAGTTCAATTCTAGATATTCTTTTTGTTTTTAATTTCAAAATATCCCTGATCTTTTTGGATAGTATTGTGTTCCTTTCTCATGTTTTTTCATTCCATCTTTTATTACTTCAATATTTTAAGCACAATTATTTTGTTATATAACCCCAGAATTCCTTTACCTGATATTCCTGAGGGATATAAATATGCAATTTATTTTTACTGATTCTTATTCATGGTGGTGTGTTTCCTCATGTGTTTTGTAATTTTGGATTTTAAGCTCATGTGAGAATCTTGTGAGGCCTGTATTAAGGATACATTTCTTCACATTTCCTTTTTGCTTCCTTTAGGCATCCCAAGGCACGATGAATCTAGGACCACTTTAATTTAATGTGTTGGCTTCCTAGACTACTCTGATAGCACATTTCTAATCCCATGCCTACCTGAAAGCACATATGTATTCTAGGTAACCTGGGGATATAGTTTCTCCACCCAAAGGTATACAAGATAAACAAAATTCTTTGTCTTTTAGCCTACCTGTTCATTCCCACCATCAAAGTATGAACCTACTGTGTAAATGCTTGGATTAGCAGCTGTTTTATTTTTTTGCTAATTCAATGGCTGTAGCACGATATCTTTTTGTAGTCTTAATTTACATTTCTCTAATGACTAGTGAGTAATGAGTTTTCATGTGTAGGTCATTTAGACTTTCATATTCTTTTTTTGCCTTTTGGGTTGTCTCTTAATTGATTTATAGCAATTCTTTATTCTAGATTCCAAAGCAAATATCCTTTTCTAGGTTATGACTTGTTTTATTTTTTGTTGTTATTGTTTTGTTTTGTTTTTACTTTATGATATCTCTCTTTTTTTAAATTTTATTTTATTATGTTAATCACCATACGTTACATCATTAGTTTTTTTTTTAAGATTTTATTTATTTATTTATTTGACAGAGAGAGACAGAGAGGGAACACAAGCAGGGGGAGTCGGAGAGGGAGAAGCAGGCTTCCCGCTGAGCAGGGAGCCCAATGCGGGGCTCGATCCCAGGACCCTGAGATTATGACCTGAGCCGAAGGCAGACGCTTAACCGACTGAGCCACCCAGGCGCCCCACATCATTAGTTTTTGATGTAGTGTTCCATGATTCATTGTTTGTGTGTATGATATCTCTTATTGTCCAAAAGTGTCTTATTTTACTATGAAATGTTCATTAAGATATGCAATTTTGAGTATTATTTAAAAATCTTTCCTCAAGCTAAACATTCATTTTATTCATTATCTTCCATAAGCTTTATTACCTTCTCTTCTATTTTAAAATTCAGCTTTGTTGTTGGTATTTGCATAGGAGTGGGAGAAAATGAGATGCAAAGGAAACATGAGATCCCAGTAATTTGTTTTTTTTAAGATTTTATTTTTATTTATTTGACAGAGAGAGAGCAAGAGAGCACAAGTAGGGGGAGTAGCAGAGGGAGAGGAAGAAGCAAGCTCCCTGCTGAGCAAGGAGCCTGATGTGGGACTCGATCCCAGGACCCTGGGATCATTACCTGAGCTGAAGGCAGTCGTTTAACCGACTGAGCCATTCAAGTGCCCGAGATCCCAGTAATTTGGATGGGCAGGGTCATGAACCTTGATTTACTCTTTACATGTGTATCTCTACGAATACACCATTGGTATAGTGCCATCTCAGAACACAGATATAGAGATAGATATTCCGCATTTTATTATGATTTTTATAATTATCAAGTATATTTTGACTTTGGCTCTACTTTTGTTTCATTAAAACATTGGATTTAACATTTTTCTTCTAGACTATCTGAAAGTATCAGATAGTCATTAAAATAATTCATTATAAAACATTTGGGCAACCCTCGTGGGTCCCCTCCCTCTTTGGGAGCTTTGTACTATCACTTAATAAACTTTGCTTTGCTGCACCAAAAAAAAAAAAAAAAGTGCCTGGCCTGGCTGGCATCCATCTCTAGCTCAGGTCATGATCCCAGGGTCCTGAGATCAAGTCCTACATTGGGCTCCCTGCTCAGCGGGGAGTCTGCTTCTCCCTCTCCCTCTACTACCCCCCCGTTGGTGCTTTCTCTCTCAAATAAATAAATTCTTTAAAATAATAATAATTTATTATACAACATTCACAGAGCGTCAAACACAAATGTGTGCTCAATAGAAATATAGTAGTAAGTGCTTACGTGGTGTCAGAACACAAGATGTTTGCAGGGAGAATGCACCAACATAGCAATAACCAGCTTGACATAATTTCAAAATGCACTAGATGGCGCCAGGCCCATAACAAACAGTATTCGCAATTTGTTTCCTTCCTTACTTTTTGGAGGTAGTTTTCAGGTCTTCTGCTATGTTGCCACTGACTTTTCTGTTCTAAAACACTGCTAGCAGAGGCGGACAGTGAAAATGTATAAGTTGTCTTCTATACGTTGTTTGAAGGAGGCAGAATACCCAGCTGACTTTGGGTATTTTTTCCAGGAAGTGACTCTGGCTTTTTTCTTATAAAGTTCAGGGCAGGGGAGCAGGAATGACCTTTAGAAATTGCTGCAGACCCCTCCTCATTTGGGATGGGGAAGCCAAGGCTCAGAACCGCCCTGACTTTCTTGGGTAGAGTTAGAGTCCTGGTGTTCTGATTTCTGGACTATGCTCCTATATTTTATTATACCAAATTCCACATCTACTTCCAGAAGACTTTACTTTGGGGAATTGTAACAGAGATGGCTTGGATGGATAGGAAATTTTGGATTAATGGAGAGATAACAGTTGCTGCTCCAGGCCAGATTTGGGGACCTTTTGTAGGGATCAGCAAACTTCAACTTGGCTGTTAGTGGACAAGATGGGAACTGCAGAAATAACTCCAAGAAGAGCTCTGGGGTCCTAAAAGTTGGGAGAGTAACCTGCAGGGCCTGAGGAAATGTACCCCTGTAAACCTTCTTATAGGGCAGCAGGGTGTTAGTATCTGCCATTCTTTCTCCTATGCTCTATTCAGGACTCATTAATTGGGAGAATTCTCCATCTGCATTTGTCAGGGCAAGTGACTGCTTTTCTGACTGAGTTGGGTGTGGGCTAGACACTGCAGAGGTTATCTGGTAATTCTCAGACTTTGCTTAAGAATCCTTTGGAGAGATTATGGGAATGCAGAGGCCCAAGCCCTAGAGGTTCTGATTTAGGAGGTCTAGGTGAAGCTCGCTGAGAGATAGACCGCTTTATATAGCTGAAATTTCTTCTGACTCCTCAGTGGTTTATGTACATTTCCCTAGTTCCTTCCATTCCAAAACCTACATTGCCTGCTATCTACATCTGTTTTTTTTCTCTCTTGGAAACATAAAGATATAGACACTGAGGGAGTAGCAACACCCATGTTCACAGTGATTTTGTTTGTTTACATTGATGCAAATTGTTATGATTAGAAAATCTCCAAGGGACGGTCAGTCCAAGCTCAGACTCTGCGTCTACTCTGTGGTGAAGTGGATGAAGGGAACTGCATTTGCAGATAACTTTCAATAGAAAATATGACCTGTTGTTTCAGACCCTAATAGTTGCTGATTGTGTATGCTATACTGTTAGCTCTAAGGCAATCTTGCCCCTTGAGCCTTTCCTCAGGAGCCCTGGCCAGAGGGGTGGGTAGGCACACTTCTGCAGCCTCTGTTCTCCACCTTTCCAAACCCTCACCTGTCCATTTCTCATGGATGGAAGGCTCTCCATCCCTCCTCTCAGATAATATACAAGAATAAAAACATTTCATACAAAGCTCTAGAAGCAGAGACACTTCTTCAGTCTCATGTTGTCTTGTTGTGGTATTTTATGTCTGCCATTTTGTGTTCTAAATGCCATCCTTACTCCCTGTACTCGAGTCAGATATATCTTTAATGTGGTTCACAACACTGGGTATGATTCTAACACATGGCATCTGTTTCGATGATGGCTTCAGAGAGGAGATGAAGAAATAAATGAGGGTGTGTTTAAGCTCACTGTGGTAAAGGAGGATTATAGAATTATGGAAGAATGGCAGCGGGGGCTGTGGTGGTATAGCCTGAGTCACAATATGGTCACATTTATCACCCTTTTCTTGCCAGGAAATTTAATTCTCCTGTTTCCTCTTAGAGGTCCTCCTTTTATCTCCTCTAACCCCCTCACCTTTTATCTTTTTTTTTTTAAGATTTTATTTATTTATTTGTTTGACAGAGAGAGAGAGAGAGACAGTGAGACAGTGAGAAAGGGAACACAAGCAAGGGGAGTGGGAGAGGGAGAAGCAGGCTTCCCGCCGAGCAGGGAGCCTGATGCGGGGCTCTATCCCAGGACCCTGGGATCATGACCTGAGCCAAAGGCAGATGCTTAACGACTGAGCCACCCAGGTGCCCGCCCCCACCTTTTGTCTTAAGGGCAAATAAAACATCAGAATTGACAGAAGTTTTTGGAAACCAGTGGACTCATTCCTATAGGCCAGATCACTGGTCTATCTCATTTTAGTGAAAACAGTATATTAAATGTCATAATTCATCCATTGTGTTTTTACATAAAGCTGCTCTCAAATCCTCAATGCTTCCTTCAAACATTCCCCACCAGGGCTGAATCCAGAGGGTGGATTCCTACCATCACCAAGATCTCTGTAGTGTTGTTATATTAGTTTCAGGTGTACAATATGATTCAACAATTCCATACATCACCTGGTGCTCATCACAACAAGTGTACTTTTTTTTAAAGATTTTATTTATTTGATAGAGAGAGATACAGCAAGAGAGGGAACACAAGCAGGGGAGTGGGAGAGGGAGAAGTAGGCTTCCCGCTGAGCAGGGAGCCTGATGCGGGGCTCGATCCCAGGACCCTAGGATCATGACCTGAGCCGAAGGCAGATGCTTAACAACAAGTGTACTTCTTAATCCCCATCACCTATTTAACCCATCCCCCACCCATCTCCTCTCTGGTAACCATCAATTTGTTATCTATAGTTAAGAGTCTGTCTCCTGCCTTGTCTCTCTTTTTTTTCTTTTGCTCATTTGTTTTGTTTCTTAAATTCTACATATGAGTGATATCATATGGTATTTGTCTTTCTCTGGCTGACTTATTTTGCTTAGCGTTATACTCTCTAGTTCCATCCATGTTGTTGCAGATGGCAAGATTTCATTCTTTTTTTATGGCCGAATAATATTCCATTATATACATGTATACCACATCTTCTTTATGCATTCATCAGTCAATAAACACTTGGGCTGCTTCCATAATTTGGCTATTGTAAATAATGCTGCTATGAACATCAGGGTGCATGTATGCCTTTTTTTTTTAAGGATTTTATTTATTTATTTGACAGAGAAAGAGAGAGAGCACAAGCAGGGGGAGTGGCAGGCAGAGGGAGAAGCAGGCTCCCTGCTGAGCAGGGAGCCTGCTGAGGGCTCCATCTCAGGACCCTGAGATCATGACCTGAACCGAAGGCAGATGCTTAACTGACTGAGCCACCTAGGTGCCCCTAGTCTTGCTTTTCTGAGGCAGATTGCATTTTCCTAAAGATGGTCCCCTTATTATCCCCTGCAAGGTGCTGTTGACACCCTTCCTGTTAGCGGTGGTAGGTGAGGAAGATGGTACAAAATGAAGCTGGAGAGGTGGACAAAGGCAGATCAGTTACAGCGTTGTAGGCTATGCTAAAACTATGAATTTTGTTAAGCAGGAGAGTGATAGGATCCAACTGCTTTCTCTCTCTTTTATGTTGTGGGGAGGAGTTGGTAGCAATGGGTAGAAGAGCTTCAGTTCTTATTTTTAGCTCCAGAATAAGGAGCTATTATGCTCATAGCCTGGGGATTCTTCTACCCAGGATATTACTTACCAAGGAAATGGGCCTGTTATACCACACAGGCAGAGCAGTATAGTAGGAAGGCTTAAGTTGGCCAAAGGACTCTATGGACACTTATTTTTTATTATTATTATGTTAATCACCATACATTACATCATTGATTTTTGATGTAGTGTTCCATGATTCATTGTTTGCATATAACACCCAGTGCTCCTTGCAGAATGTGCCCTCTTTAACCCATCACCAGGCTAACCCATCCCCCCACCTCCCTCCCCTCTAGAACCCTCAGTTTGTTTTTCAGAGTCCATACTCTCTCATGGTTTGTTTCCCCCTCCGAATCCCCCCCTTCATTCTTCCCCTCCTGCTATATATATATTTTTAACATATAATGTATTATTTGTTTCAGAGGTACAGATCTGTGATTCAACAGTCTTACACAATTCACAGCGCTCACCATAGCACATACACTCCCCAATGTCTATCACCCAGCCACCCCATCCCACCCACCGCCACTCCAGCAACCCTCAGTTTGTTTCCTGATTAAGAATTCCTCATATCAGTGAGGTCATATGATACATGTCTTTCTCTGATTGACTTATTTCGCTCAGCATAACACCCTCCAGTTCCATCCACGTCATTGCAAATGGCAAGAATTCATTCCTTTTGATGGCTGCATAACATTATATTGTATATATATACACCACATCTTCTTTATCCATTCATCCGATGGACATCTTGGCTCTTTCCACAGTTCGGCTATTGTGGACATTGCTGCTATAAACATTGGGGTGCACGTACCCCTTTGGATCCCTACATTTGTATCTTTGGGGTAAATACCCAGTAGTGCGATTGCTGGATCATATGGTAGCTCTATTTTCAACTTTTTGAGGAACCTCCATACTGTTTTCCAGAGTGGCTGCCCCAGCTTGCATTCCCACCAACAGTCTAGGCGGGTTCCACATCCCCGCCAACATCTGTCATTTCCTGACTTGTTCATTTTAGCCATTCTGACTGGTGTGAGGTGGTATCTCATTGAGGTTTTGATTTGGATTTCCCTGATGCCGAGCGATGCTGAGCACTTTTTCCTGTGTCTGTCGCCGTTTGGATGTCTTCTTGGAAAAAATGTCTGTTCATGTTTTCTGCCCATTTCTTGATTGGATCATCTGTTCTTTGGGTGTTGAGTTTAAGAAGTTCTTTATAGATTTTGGATACTAGCCCTTTATCTGATATGTCATTTGCAAATATCTTCTCCCATTCTGTCAGTTGTCTTTCGGTTTTGTTGACTGTTTCTTTTGCTGTGCAAAAGGTTTTTATCTTGATGAGGTCCCAATAGTTCATTTTTGCCCTTGCTTCCCTTGCCTTTGGTGATGTTTCTAGGAAGAAGTTGCTGCGGCTGAGGTGACAGAGGTTGCTGCCTGTGTTCTCCTTTAGGATTTTGATGGACTCCTGTCTCACATTGAGGTCTTTCAACCATTTTGAGTCTATTTTTGTGTGTGGTGGAAGGAAATGGTCCAGTTTCATTCTTCTGCATGTGGCTGTCCAATATTCCCAACACCATTTGTTGAAGAGACTGTCTTTTTTCCATTGGACATTCTTTCCTGCCTTGTCAAAGATTAGTTGACCATAGAGTTTAGGGTCCATTTCGGGGCTCTCTATTCTGTTCCATTGATCTATGTGTCTGTTTTTGTGCCAGTACCATACTGTCTTGATGATGACAGCTTTGTAATAGAGCTTGATGTCTGGAATTGTGATGCTGCCATTTTGCTTTTCTTTTTCAACACTCCTCTGGCTATTCGGGGTCTTTTCTGGTTCCATACAAATTTTAGGATTCCATTTCTTTGAAAAAAGTGGATGGTATTTTGATGGGGATTGCATTGAATGTGTAGATTGCTCTAGGTAGCATTGACATCTTCACAATATTTGCTCTTCCAATCCATAAGCATGGAACGTTTTTCCATTTCTTTGTGTCTTCCTCAATTTCTTTCATGAATAGTTTATAGTTTTCTGAGTACAGACTCTTTGCCTCTTTGGTTAGATTTAGTCCTAGGTATCTTATGGTTTTGGGTGCAATTGTAAATGGGATCGACTCCTTAATTTATCTCTCTTCTGTCTTGTTGTTGGTGTATAGGAATTCCACTGATTTCTGTGCATTGATTTTATATCCTGCCACTTTACTGAATTCCTGTATGAGTTCTAGCAGTTTTGGGGTGGAGTCTTTTGGGTTTTCCACATAAAGTATTATCATCTGCAAAGAGTGAGAGTTTGACTTCCTCTTTGCCGATTTGGATGCCTTTGATTTCTTTTTGTTGTCTGATTGCTGTGGCTAGGACTTCTAACACTATGTTGAATAGCAGTGGTGAGAGTGGACATCCCTGCCGTGTTCCTGACCTTAGGGGGAAAGCTCTCAGTTTTTCCCCAATGAGAATGATATTTGCTGTGGGTTTTGCATAGATGGCTTTTATGATATTGAGGTATGTACCCTCTATCCCTATACTCTGAAGAGTTTTGATCAAGAAAGGATGCTGTACTTTGTCAAATGCTTTTTCTGCATCTATTGAGAGGATCATATGATTCTTGTTCTTTCTTTTATTAATGCATTCTATCACATTGATTCATTTGTGGTTTGAACCAACCTTGCAGAGCAGGGATAAATCTCACTTGGTCATGGTGAATAATCCTTTTAATGTACTGTTGTATCCTATTGGCTAATATTTTGGTGAGAATTTTTGCATCCATGTTCATCAAGGATATTGGTCTGTAATTCTCCTTTTTAATGGGGTCTTTGTCTGGTTTTGGGATCAAGGTAATGGTGGCCTCATAAAACGAGTTTGGAAGTTTTCCTTCCATTTCTGTTTTTTGGAACAGTTTCAGAAGAATAGGTATTAATTCTTCTTTAAATGTTTGGTAGAATTCCCCTGGGAAGCCATCTGGCCCTGGGCTTTTGTTTGTTGGGAGATTTTTGATGACTGCTTCAATTTCCTTAGTGGTTATAGGTCTGTTCAGGTTTTTTATTTCTTCCTGGTTCAGTTTTGGTAGTTGATACATCTCTAGGAAAGCATCCATTTCTTCCAGATTATCTAATTTGCTGGCACAGAGTTGCTCATAATATGTTCTTATAATTGTTTGTATTTCTTTGGTGTTGGTTGTGATCTCTCCTCTTTCATTCATGATTTTGTTGATTTGGGTCATTTCTCTTTTCTTCTTGATAAGTCTGGCCAGGGGTTTATCAATCTTGTTAATTCTTTCAAAGAACCAGTTCCTAGTTTCGTTGATCTGTTCTACTGTTCTTTTGGTTTCTATTTCATTGATTTCTGCTCTGATCTTTATTATTTCTCTTCTCCTGCTGGGTTTAGGCTTTATTTGCTGTTCTTTCTCCAGCTCCTTTAGGTGTAGGGTTAGGTTGTGTATTTGAGACCTTTCTTGTTTCTTGAGAAAGGCTTGTATTGCTATATACTTTCCTCTTAGGACTGCCTATGCTGCATGCCAAAGATTTTGAACAGTTGTGTTTTCATTTTCATTTGTTTCCATGAATTTGTTTAATTCTTCTTTAATTTCCTGGTTGACCCATTCATTCTTTAGTAGCATGCTCTTTAGCCTCCATGTACTTGAGTTCTTTCCAACTTTCCTCTTGTGATTGAGTTCTAGTTTCAAAGCATTGTCATCTGAAAATATGCAGGGAATGATCTCAATCTTTTGGTACCGGTTGAGACCTGATTTGTGACCTAGGATATGATCTATTCTGGAGGATGTTCCATGGGCACTAGAGAAGAATGTGTATTCCGTTGCTTTGGGATGGAATGTTCTGAATATGTCTGTGAAGTCCATTTGGTCCAGTGTGTCATTTAAAGTCTTTATTTCCTTGTTGATCTTTTGCTTAGATGATCTGTCCATTTCAGTGAGGGGGGTGTTGAAGTCCCCCACTATTATTGTACTGTTGTCGATGTGTTTCTTTGCTTTTGTTATTAATTGGCTTATATAATTGCCTGCTCCCATGCTAGGGGCATAGATATTTATAATTGTTAGATTTTCTTGTTGGATAGACCCTTTAAGTAGGATATAGTGTCCTTCCTCATCTCTTATTACAGTCTTTGGTTTAAAATCTAATGTGTCTGATATAAGGATTGCCACCCCAGCTTTCTTTTGGTGTCCATTAGCATGGTAAGTGATTTTCCACCCCCTCACTTTCAATCTGGAGTGTCTTTGGGTCTGAAATGAGTCTCTTGCAGACAGCATATCAATGGGTCTTGTTTTTTTATCCAACCTGATAGCCTGTGTCTTTTGATTGGGGCATATAGCCCATTTACATTCAGGGTAACTATTGAAAGATAGGAATTTAGTGTCATTGTATTGCCTGTAAGGTGACTGTTACTGTATATTGTCTGTGTTCCTTTCAGGTCTATGTTGCTTTTAGGCTCTCTCTTTGTTTAGAGGACCCCTTTCAATATTTCTTGGAGGGCTGGTTTCATGTTCGCAAATTCCTTTAGTTTTTGTTTGTCCTGGAAGCTTTTTATCTCTCCTTCTATTTTCAGTGACAGCCTAGCTGGATATAGTATTCTTGGCTGCACATTTTTCTCGTTTAATGCTCTGAATATATCATGCCCGTCCTTTCTGGCCTGCCCGGTCTCTGTGGATAGGTCTGTTGCCCATCTAATGTTTCTACCATTGTAGGTTACATATGTCTTTTCCCAAGCTGCTTTCAGGATTTTCTCTTTGTCTCTGAGGCTTGAATGTTTTACCATTAGATGTTGGGGTATTGACCTATTTTTATTGATTTTTGAGATGGATTCTCTGTGCCTCCTGGATTTTGATGCCTGTTTCCTTCCCCATATTAGGGAAGTTCTCTGCTATAATTTGCTCCAATATACCTTCTGCCTTTAGCTCTCTTTCTTCTTCTTCTGGGACCCCAATTATTCTAATGTTGTTTCATCTTATGGTATCAAGTACTTATCTCTCGAATTCTGCTCTCGTGATCCAGGAGTTGTTTATCTCTTTTTCTCAGCTTCTTTATTTTCCATCATTTGGTCTTCTATATCTATAATTCTCTCTTCTGCTTCATTTATCCTAGCAGTTAGAGCCTCCATTTTTTATTGCACCTCATTAATAGCCTTTTTGATTTCGACTTGGTTAGATTTTCGTTCTTTTATTTCTCCAGAAAGGATTTCTGTAATACCTTCCATGCTTTTTTCAAGCCCAACTAGTATCTTTAAAATCATCATTCTGAACTCTAGTTCTGACATCTTACTAATGTCTGTATTGATTAGGTCCCTGGCAGTCGGTACTGCCTCTTGTTCTTTTTGTTGAGGTGATTTTTTCCATCTTGTCATTTTGTCCAGAGGAGAATAGATGAATGAGAGGGACGCCTGGGTGGCTCAGTCGTTAAGCGTCTGCCTTCAGCTCAGGTCATGATCCCAGGGTCCTGGGATCGAGTCCCACATCAGGCTCCTTGTTCAGTGAGGAGCCTGCTTCTCCCTCTCCCTCTACAGCTCCTCCGCTTGTGCTCTCTCTCTCTCTCTCTCTCTGACAAATAAATAAATAAAAATCTTTAAAAAAAAAAGAGAATAGATGAATGAGAGATCAAAATGCTAACAGGGTAACAACATCCCCAGAAAATATACACTAAACAAATCAGAAAAGACCTGAAACCGGGGGAAAAGAAAGGGAAAGAAAGAAAAAAGAAAAAGAAAAAGATAAAACAAAGAAAAACAAAACAAAAAACCCAGAATATGATCAAATATGATCAGGCTGGTGCATAGATCAGTTCCACACACTACATTTTGGGTGTATTTTGGTCCGTTAGAAGAAAGTGCCTCCCAAAATTTTAAAGAAAGAAAAAGTTATATATGTACAAAAATAAGGGTTAATACGATGAAGGGATGGACTATGAGTGTAAAGATGAAAATTATAAAAAATTTTATAAAAGGAATTGATAAGATAAGAAGTTGATTGAAAAAAGAAAGAAGAGGGTTTAAAAAAAAAAGGGAGAGAATGTGATCAGGCAGAAGACTAGAACAAAGCCATACACTAGAGATTTAGGGTATATTTTGATCTGTTAGAAGAAACTGTATTTCAAAATGTTAAAGAGAGAACAACTTTATATATATATATATATATATGCCAAAAATAAGGGTAACTACTATGAAGGGATAGAACATGACTCTAAAAATAAAAAATAAAAAATATCTTTTAAAAAAGGGATTGATAAGATGTTGGTTGAAAAAGGGAAAAAGAAAAATTCAAAAAAAATTAACTTTGAAAGACTAAAGTATCGTGGTAAAAAAGCCATGAATTCTATGTGCAGTATTCCCCTAGCGCTGGAGTTCTGCCATTCTCATTGATCGGTAAACTTGGTCTTGGCGGGCTTTTCTTGCTGATCTTCTGGGGGAGGGGCCTGTTGCCATGATTCCCAAATGTCTTTGCCGGAGGCGGAATTGCCCCACCCTTGCCAGGTCCAGGCTAAGTAATCTGCTCGGGTTTGCTCTCGGGAGCTTTTGTTCCCTGCAAGCTGTGGAGGACGAGAGTGAAAATGGCGACCTCCCAATCTCCGCTCCGTAGGAGCTGAGAATTTGGGGCCCCATTCCTCAGTACACCCCCAGAGAAAAGCAGTTAATCACTCCTGTCTCCCCATCTCCAGCCGCACTCCGAGCTCACCTGGCCTGTGACCGAGCGTTTCTATCTCTGGCACCCGACCCCGTGGAGTCTCCAAACCCAGCAGATCCCTGTGGTGCGCTCCCGTGCCACTTCTCCTGGGGGAAGAAGGGGAGTCTCCCCGGATATGCTGCTTGTTGGGTCCCTGCTGGAGGAGCAGTGGCCCGACTATGCCGTGGATCATGGTTTATGGCAACCCCGAGCTGAGAGCCCGCGCCTCAGCTCTGTCTCTGCAGCTGGCTTCCCTGCTCCAATACCTGGGAGCTCTGCCGCACTCAGGCACCCCCAGTCATTCTGTGACCCTGAGCGTCCTGAGACCACACTGTCCCAGTGAGGTTCCACCCCCCACTTAGCCACTGGAACGACATCCCTCAGTGGAGCTGACTTCTAAAAGTGCCAGTTTTGCGCTCCGTGGCTCTATCACTTGCCAGAAGCGGCTGATGGAGGCCCCCTCCCCCGCTGTCTATCTTCCCGAATATCGCCTCGGATTTACTTCTCCGTACATCCTACCTTCCAGAAAGTGGTCGCTTTTCTGTTCAGAGAGTTGCTGCTATTCTTTTCTTTGATCTCCTGTTGAGTTCGTAGGTGTTCAGAATGGTTTGATCCCTATCTAGCTGAATTCCAGGCCCAGACGAAATCCAGGTCTCCTGCTCCTCTGCCATCTTGGCCCACCCCACCGCTATGGACACTTATTATCCATGTGATCTTGGAGCAAGTTATGTTACCTTTCCAAGCCTCTTTTTTCTCATCTGCAAAATGGACATGATAATAGTCCCTACAATGTAGAGCTGCTTACAGGGTTCACCAAGATAATGCATGCAGAAGGCTCCCACAGTGCCTTACACACAGAGGGATCCAGTAGGCATACGAACTAAGATGGACTCTCATTGACTCCCAACCTGCTTAGAGTTTCTGTTTTAGTTCCTCCATCTTTCAAGAATTTTGAATGAGGATTTCACTAGGGTCCTGAGAACTATTCCATGCCAGAAGGCAGATAAACTCAATTCTGTCCTTGATTATCTTTGCGACATTAGGCAAGGGAATCTTTTTGAGATTCACTCCCTTCACCTGTAAAATGCCCAGATCATTTCTCAGACTTATGATGAGAGTTAAGTGTGAAAGGGCTTTGTAGACAGTTCACTATTAACAAGCATCAGATGTTAATGCTCTTCTTAAATAACACTTGACCTTCCATGTTCCTAGAGATGTTCAGGAGTGGAAAGAATCCAGGGCTGTGACCAAGGGTGGCATTCACTTGTAAAGATGAATGTGTGTTGGATACTACAGCAGCCTTCTCATTACACTTCATTTCCTAAAATCCCACGGCCAGACTGTATTAGTATTCACATCGCATGAGTGAGACATGGCAAACGGGCTCTCCATCAATTCATAAGTTTGCCAGTTCTGCTCTTTCGATGAACCTGAAATTATCTTTCAGAGGTTGGTCCAGGTGAAGCACAAAGGGTCCTGGAGAGGTCTGGCTGCAGTGCTTTATATGTAGTCTAGACCTAACTTCTCAGAACCATGGTTTTCCTTCCTACAAAATAGAAATATAGTAGTAAACCTACGCCCCCCATTTAATTCCCACTGATGCTACAAAACTAAATGGAATTGTAAAAATTATGTAGGACTAGTCACGTATTTTTGAGGTTTTATTTTTTATGTTAATACATAAAAATCACTGGGCACCTGGGTGGCTCAGTTGGTTAAGCGACTGCCTTCAGCTCAGGTCATGATCCTGGAGTCCCGGGATCGAGTCCCGCATCGGGCTCCCTGCTCAGCAGGAAGTCTGCTTCTCCCTCTGACCCTCTTCCCTCTCGTGCTCTCTGTCTCTCATTCTCTCTCTCTCTCTCAAATAAATAAATAAAATCTTTAAAAAAAATCACTATGGAAAGTATTCACTTCAAGTAGAAGGAACTGAAATAAATATCTTTGGGTTTCACAGACATTGACTGATCCCTCATTTATGAGAGACAGTATCACACAGTGGCTAAGAGCACAAACTGTGGAGTCAGACTGATTGGGTCTGATTCTTGGCTCTGCTACTTAAAGCTAATTATGTGTACCTGGGCAATGTACTTACTCTCTCTGCTTCAGTTTTCCCTTCTACAAAATGGGATGATAATAGTACCTCCCTCTCAAGATTGTTGTTAGGATTAATTGAGTTAACATATATAAAAGTGCTTAGAACAGTGTCTGACAGACAATAAGCACTAAATAAAGTCCTGTAGTCAGTGCCTAGCACAGTTTTCAGCACCATGTAGGGCTTCTACAACTGTGTTGTCTCCAATATTGCTTCTTTCCTTTTCTTTTTGAAAGTAGTTTTAGGCTTACAATCAAATTGAGAGAAAGAGAAAGATACCCCATATACAACCTCCTCCCGCACATGCATAGCTTCCTCCATTATCAACATCATTCACCAGAATGGTACATTTTTTTCTTTTTAACCAAGAATGAACCTACATTGACACATTACTATCATGCAAAGTCCATAGTTAACCATAGGATTCACTCTCGATGTTATGTATTCAATGGGTTTGGACAAATGGACAATGATATATATCCATCATTATATCATAGAATATTTTCACTGTCCTTAAAAATTCTCTGCACTTTGCCTATTCATCTCTTCCCCCTCCTCATTCACTAGCAACCATGGATCATTTAACTGTCTCCATAGTTTTGCCTTTTCCAGAATGTCATACGGTTGGAATCATACAGTATGTAATCTCAGATTGGCTTCTTTCACTTAGTAATATGTACTTAAGTTTCTTCTATCTCTTCATGGCTTGATAGCTCATCTCTTTCTTTTTTAGAACTCCTGGTATTCTTTTTTTTAATATACTTCTTAAAATTTAAATTCAATTAGTTAACATATAATGTATTATTAGTTTCAGAGGTAGAGGTCAGTGATTCATCAGTTTTATATAATACTCAATGCTCATTACATCACGTGCCCTCCTTAATGTCTATCACCCAGTTACCCCTTCCCCCCACACTGCTCCCCTCCAGCAACCCTCAGTTTGTTTCCTATGATTAAGAGTCTCTTATGGTTTGTCTCCTTCTCTAGTTTTGTCTTGTTTTATTTTTTCCTCTCTTCCCCTATGATCCTCTGTTTTGTTTCTTAAATTCCACATAGGAGTGAGATCATATGATAATTGTCTTTCTCTGATTGACTTATTTCATTTAGGATAATACCCTCTAGTTCCAGCCACATCACTGCAAATGGCAAGATGTCATTTTTTTTAATGACAGAATAGTATTCCATTGTATATATGTATATACTACATCTTCTTTATCCATTCATCTGTCAATGGACATCTGGGCTCTTTCCATAGTTTGGCTGTTTTGGACAACACTGTTTAAACATTGGGGTACAGGGACCCCTTCGGATCACTACATTTGTATCTTTGGGATAAACACCCAGTAGTGCAATTGCTGGGTTGTAGGGTAGCTCTATTTTTAACTTTTTGAGGAAGCTCCATACTGTTTTCCGGAGTGGCTGCACCAGCTTGCATTCCCACCAACAGTGTAGGAGGGTTCTCCTTTCTCTGCATCCTCACCAACATCTGTTTCCTGACTTGTTTTAATTTTAGCCATTCTGACTGGTGTGAGGTGGTATCTCATTGTGGTTTTGATTTGTATTTCCCTGATGCTGGGTGATGTTGAGCATTTTTTCATGTGTTTGTTGGCCATTTGGGTGTCTTCTTTGGAGAAATGTCTGTCCATGTCTTCTGCCCATTTCTTGATTGGATTATTTGTTCTTTGAGTGTTGAGTTTGGTAAGTTCTTTATAGATTTTGGATACTAGCCCTTTATCTGATATGTCATTTGCAAATATCTTCTCCCATTCTGTTGGTTGTCTTTTGGTTTTGTTGACTGTTTGCTTTGCTGTGCAAAAGCTTTTTATCTTGATGAAGTCCCCATAGTTCATTTTTGCCTTTGTTTCCCTTGCCTTTGGCGACATGTCTACATGCTGTGGCTGAGGTTGATAGCTCATTTTTTATTACCACTGAATAATATTCAATTGTCTGAAGGTACCACAGTTTATTTATCCATTCATCTACTGAAGGACATCTTGGTTATTTCCAAATTTTGGCAATTATGAATAAAGTTGCTATAAATAGACATATGCCGGTTTTTGTGTGGACATAAGTTTTTACCTTCTTTGGGTAAATACCAAAGAGCATGATTGCTGAATCATATAGTAAAGGTGTGTTTAATTTTTGAGAAACTGCCAAACTGTCTTCCAAAGTGGCTGTAACATTTTGCATTCCCACCAGCAATGAATTAGAGTTCCTGTTGCTCACATCCTCACTAGGATTTGGTGTTGTCAGTGTTTTGGAATTTAGCAATTCTAATAGGTACATAGTGGTTATCTTATTGTTGTTTTAATTTGCATTTCCCTAATGACATGTTATATGGAGCATCTTTTCATATGTTTATTTGCCATCTGTGTATCTTCTTTGGTGAGGTGTCTGTTAAGGTCTTTTTTTAAAATTTAATTTAATTTAATTATGTTATGTTAGTCACCATACAATACATCATTAGTGTTTGATGTAGTGATAAGGAGGGCACGTACTGCACGGAGCACTGGGTGTTATACAAAAACAATGAATCAAAGTCTTTTTTAAAAAGATTTTATTTATTTGTCAGGGAAAGGGAGAGAGAGAGAGAGAAAGAGAGAGCGAGAAAGACAGCACAAGCAGGGAGAGTGGCAGGCAGGCAGAGGGAGAAGCAGGGTCCCTGCTGAGCAAGGAGCCCGATGTGGGACTTGATCCCAGGACCATGGGCTCATGACCTGAGCTGAAGGCAGATGCTTAACTGACAGAGCCACCCAGGCGTCCCTCTGTCAAGGTCTTTGGCCCATTTTTTAAATTACATTGCTTTCTTATTGTTGAGTTTTAAGAGTTCTTTGTTTACTTGGATAAGAGTCCTTGATCTGATGAGTCCCTGTTGTTCCTTTATGCTTGTCCTCCTTGTCCCACTGAGCTGACTTGACTCAGACATATCCCCTGTAGTAAGGAGTCAGACTCCTTTTTGATGTTTGCTGACAGCTTTTAAGCATCACTTATCTCTCTTCTTTCTGTCCCAGATTTGAAAAAGATAATAAGAAAGCCTGGATAGTCTCTCTTTTGGAATCCTCAACCCATCCCCACCCGTACCACAGTACAAGCCCAAGACACTTTCCTTTCTCTGCTCTCACAGCCATTTTGGACCTGCTTGGGAACAGAAAGTCTCATTATGTGAGTAATAAACCTTTCCATACCCTCTTCGTGTGTGTAATTTGATATCACCAAATTTTGGGTGGGGTCCATTCTGTTTAATCAGAGTGGCTGCAACACACTCTCTCTAATAATGCACTATGTGAAATAGTCAATTACTGCTTATGAAAGATCTAACTGAATAATATATAAATAGAATGGCTGCTACTTTCTGGAGAATCAGATGAATCAAAAGGGCAAGATCGGGGCACCTGGGTGGCTCAGTCAGTTGATTTCAGCTCTTGATTTCATCTTAGGTTCTGATCTCAGGGTTGTGAGAGTGAGCTCTGCATTAGGCTTGCACTCAGCTCAGAGTCTTGTCTCTCTCCCTCTGCTCCTCCCCCTGCTTGTGCTCTATTTCTCTCTCTCAAATAAATAAATCTTAGAAAAAAAAAAAGGGCTAGACAGTACAAATTTGCCCTGTTGTCTCAAAGCTGTCGCTTTTAGGTGGTGAAAACAGGACACATATTGAGGACCTAACCATTCTGGAGATAGTCTGAGTATTTGGTTTTAGTATCTGAAGATTGGAGCAGCTTTCTGGACTTGCCCCCATGGAAGCTGTTTGAACATTTGGTGGTTAGAGGAGGTCATTTCTCCTGAGAAAACCCTACATTCTGTCCTTATTTGACCCCAACTGCTAAGGAGGGCAAGGTTGCTGGTTCTGAGCGTAAGTCCTTGTTTTCAAGAATTTAAGAGGCTAGATTCTCAGACCCCCTATAGAAAATGTTTAATAACACTAGAAACACATTATCACACACTTGATGAGATATGGTTTAAATAAATATTAATATCTCTTTCCTTTTGAGATGAAGAGAGATTATCATCATTGCTCCCTTACATTTGAAAGAATTGCAGTATAGAATGGTTAAATGAGTTGTCCATGAATATGTTTGGATGAAGGGTCTGACCCTAGACCTGTGCTTTCTCTGCCAGGTACACCACCTAATGCACAGGGTGACCATGTATCCCAGTTAGCTGAGGACATCCTGGTTTATGCCTCTTATCTTAGCACAATTATTAATAGTGCCTCATTTTATTTTCATAAGTGTCCCAGTTTGAGTGATAAATTTTATGGTTACCCTCCTAATACAGAAGATCGTAGGATATTTTTAGGTGACTAAGTCTGCAGTGATTTGCATTAGTGCTTATTATTGTTCTTATTAGATTCAGATCATGTTAATTTGGGGAAACTTGTACTTTGCAAAGATCATTAGAGGATTTCAGGGTCCAGAAAGGCCTCCCTGGCCTTCTTCCCCTTGCTTCAGGGTTGAACTTTATGTTTAATGTAACTCTTGTCAAGGTTGCTGAAGGACTTTTTTTTAACAGATCTAAACCAACACTGTCTTTTTAGCAGCTTCTTGAGAAAGCAGCATTGGAAAAATCCTACCTCTAGTTGTGTGTGTGTATGTGCATGCTCACACGAGTGAGCATGCCAGCTTGGAAACATTTTCCTTCAGAAAAGTCATCTCTAAGCTAATGGAAAGTTGTAATGATCATCATGAGAATGACATTGATAATAGTAGCTACCAATTCTTGAGTGCTTACTATGTATAATGAACAACACTTATCACTTAATGTGTATTAACTCTTCCAATTTTACGAAAATATTTGGTAAGATAAATTTTACAGAGGAGAAAACCAAAGTACAGAGAGAGAAAGTTATTTGTACAAGCCTTTACAGCTAAATCAATTCAGGTAAGGAAACAGTCCTGGCAGCTGACAGCTAGGCCACAATGTTCCCAACTAAGCATGAACAATTTTCACAGACTCTAAGCAAGACTCAGATACATCCACTCTGTGGCTAGGGTGGAACAGGATGGAAATACAACTACTTGGTTCATGTCTGATCCTAGAAAGAGACAAGGATGCTCTGCAACTAGAAAGAACTAAATATTCCTTTCTTCCAGCTAATGTGAGTTTCTTTATTCATGATGGCTTTAGCCCTCTTTAATTCTCCCATCTCCTAGATAAAAATTACCAAGATACCCAAACACCAATTTGCCCTTGCTTCTTGATGGCATCCAATCAAAACTGACTCTTGCTCCCCCAGATCTTCCTCAGAATCTCCCAGGATGAACCAGATCCTAAAATGAGACCCTCCAAGTACTACTCCACTGAGAGCCCCATGATTTTCTTGGTGTGCTCTTTCCTTTGAAGCAGGAAGTTGACTCAACCTTGCTTGTTTGCCTGAAGGTGTGTTCCTGATGCTCTTTGGTTGGTAGGCTTTGATGATGCCCAAGTAGGTTGACTCCAGGGCCTATATCTATTAGCTCTATTACAAACTGCCTTCCTTCTTCCATTTCACTTGGAAGAGAAAGTAGATTTTTAACAGAGTGGGAAAAATACCAAACATTCATAGCAACTTAGAATTTTTCCACTTTCTTTACATGTTCAATGGAAACTTTCATAAAACTATAAATGAAAGGATATATTATGAATACTTTCTCTGAAGGGAAAAAAAGGGGTCTTACCTGGAAGTAAAATTTTGGAGTTTATATCCTTCTAAGGGAGACTACTTTTTACATAAAGTTTGAGAATGAGGAAGAGAGAGATTATTTCTCTGTGTGCTCAACTTACAAACTATAATGGCCATTAATGACTACTTATTACTCTATCAATCAATTAACACACCCCAGCCTGGGCTCAGTCAGTTCCTTTTCTGATTTGTTCACTATTTGATGAGTTTTGAGAGCCTGTTATTTGTCTAAAAGTAGAATAAGCTCTATGAGGAATATAAAAGAACTAGAGGACAGTACACCTGACACTAATGTAACAATGTATGTTAATTACCTCTCCCCTTACTCCACCCCCCCAAAAGAACTTGAAGACACTATCCCTACTGCTTGAGCAGTTGGATCAACCTGTTTTCTGTTCTCTTGAAGGAAAGCATGTGCAGACTGCCACCCCTGGGATAGCCTACAGGAGGATTTTCTCAAAGGCCAAGAATTTGAGTGAATGCAGAAATTAGGGCATTACCTCTATTTGCTACTTTCTACAAATTTGCAAAGTTAACTTTTACTCCATTCTGAGTGCTTTCAAGTTAATGTATTATTACTACCTTTTATTTATGGTTATATAAGCATGGATAAAAGTAAGGAAGACTGCATACCATTTTGGTAATATAGGGTACCTGGAGTGGGGGGAAGGGAGAAGCAAGCAAAAAAGAAAAAAGATTGCATACAATATACAAAATATGCAAAAATAGACTCAAATGGATTAAAGACCTAAATGTGAGACCTGAAACCATAAAAATCCTAGAAGAAAACACAGACAGTAATTTCTCTGACATCAACCATAGCAACATTTTTTAGGATATGTCTCCTAAGGGAAGGGGAATGAAAGCAAAAATAAACTTTTACACAGCAAAGGAAACCATCAAAAACAAAAAGACAACCTACTGAATGGGAGAAGATATTTGCAATGACATAGCTGATAAGGGGTTAGTATCTAAAATACATAAAGAACTATACAATTCAACACCAAAAACCCGAAACAATCTGATTGTTGATCTACTCAGGGCAGAGGACCTGAGTAGACATTTTTCCAAAGAAGACACTTACAGATGACCAACAGATACATGAAAGGATGCTCAACATCACTAATTATTAGGGAAATGGAAATCAAAACCACAATGAGAAATCACCTTATGCCTGTTATAGTGGTTAAAATAAAAAACACATGAAACAACAAGTATTGGTGAGGATGTGGAAAAAAAGGAACCCTTGTGCACAGTTGGTGGGCATGGGAATTGGTGCAGCCACTGTGGAGAACAGTATGGAGGTACTTAAAAAATTAAAAACAGAAATGCCATATGATCCAATAATTCCACTACTGGGTACCCAGGAAAAATGAAAACACTAATTCAAAAAGATAAATGCACCCTATGTTTATTGCAGCATTATGTACAATAGCAAAGACATGGAAACAACCTAAGTGTCTTTCAATAGAGAAATGGATAAAGAAAATGTGGTATATATACACAATAGAATATTACACGGCCATAAAAATGATGAGATCTTGCCATATGAGACAACATGGATGGACCTAGAGGGTATTATGCTAAGTGAAATAAGTCAGACCGAGAAAGACAAATACCATGTAACCACTCATAAATGGAATCTAAAAAAGTGAATAAACAAAAAGAAGAATCGGAACTATAAATACAGAGAACAAACTGATGGTTGCCAGAGGGTAGGGGGGAAAGGGGTTGGGCAAGATGAGTAAAGGAGAGTGGGAGATACAGGCCTCCAGTTATGGAATAAGTAAGTCACAGGAATAAAAAGCAGAGCATAATGAATATGGTCAATGATGTAATAATCATGTAATGGGGCAGAGGGTAGCTATACTTGTGGTGAACATAGCAAAATGAATAAACTTGTCAAATCACTAAGTTATACACCTGAAACTATGTAACATCGTGTGTCAACTATATTAAAAAAAATGGTTAAGATGAGAAAAAGAAAAAAGATTACATATAAAAATATACATATGACCCCATTTATTAAAATTATATATGTATGTGAGCGTTTTTTTTTAAAGATTTTGTTTGACACACACACACACACACAGAGAACACAAGCAGAAGGAGCCGCAGGCAGAGGGAGAGGGAGAAGTGGGCTCCCCGAGGAGCAGGGAGCCGGACGTGGGGCTCGATCCCAGGACCCTGGGATCATGACCTGAGCCGAAGGCAGATGCTTAACTGACTGAGCCACCCAGGCGCCCCATATGTATGTGAATGTTAATGAAAAAATAGATCTACATATGGTGACTGTAAAGTGAAAAAGGGAAGAACAGCAACTGAAAGATATTGAGGGCCTCATAGGTATTGTGCCCCATGAGGCAGGTATCATCCCTATTCTAGAGATGACAAATGAAGACTCAGAGAATGCCACAGTAATGTAATAAATGGCAGGGAGTATCTATACTAGCTCTATCTGACTCCATAGCCAGGGATGCTTTTCCACTATGAACAATCCCCTTTCTCCCTACCTTCTGAATCCCTCTCCTTTTTTCCCTACCTTCTGAATATAGGTCTTTTCATGCTTCTGTTTCTAAGTCTGTTTTCTTGACTTATTCCCCTGTTGATAGTCTGTTCCAAGCTCCTCCAATCATCCATTCATCAAATATTTATTAAGCATGTACTATGTGCCAGGCACTCTTCTAGGCCTTAGCAGCAAACCAAGGAGACCAAGTTCCAGCCCTCCAGGAGGTTATATCCCAGGGCTTGTCCATGGGGAGACAGGCAATCAAACAGATCAGCATGTGAAACATGGAGCATGTCAGATGCTGAGGACTGCTATGGAGAAAGATGAAGCATGGAAAGGGGAGAGGAGTGTTGGGCTGTTTATAGTCATCAGGCAGATCTCAGAGGGTGGGAGGGAAAGAAGCCTCGGGGTGTTTGGGAGAAGGCATTTCCAGTAGAGTGAGCAGCTAGCACAAAGGCTCCGAGCTGGGTGACCGTTTGGCATCCTGATGGGGCCAGATCAAGGCCTAATGAACAGCTCACAACATAGAGGTCAAAGGCACACTGCATGGGGCCTTGTAGACCAATAAGGACTTGTGAAGTTCTAATGAGAATAACCAATACCATTTGAGCTGCTAGTAGGTGCCAGGAACTCTTCTAGGTGCTTTACGTGGATGGGCTTATTTAATCCTTATGACCCCCAAGAGCTCAGCCTTCTTCATCCTTCATTGCCTGTTGAATGAAGTCCTGACTCCTGAGCTAGGCACTCAAGGGCTCCATAGTCTGCCTACCTGACTTACCTTCTACTCTCCTCTAGGACCAGCCCAGGCTTTCCCACACTAGACATTAAAGGGGATGATCAGAGATCTGTCAGGGGCAATGGCCCTTTAGACTTCTCTGGGGAGTTGATGGCTTCAGAATCTCATTCCACCATGACTGATATCCTAGAGGCTCAAGTATATAAACCAGGTGCTGGTTTAATGAATTTACATTATGAAATAACTGCCTGGGGCATGAGGTCTTCATATTCCCCAGGCAGGCCTTCCTCCTCTGGTTGCATCACAAGTCAGAATGTCAACAGGTGAAAATGGAATTAGAGGAAGCGGATGTGGCTTTGTGACCCGATGTGGGTCTGACATGCCCGGCCCCATGTTAGGACTAGACCTGCCAGGGATGCCATCACATGGCTCAGTGGAACCAGGCTCTTTCCCCTTGACAGGCACGAGTGGACATATCAACTAGGCTTCAGTGTTCCTTTTCTTTATCTCTGTTGTGGACAGCTGCTTTCTGACTGACAGTCTTTGGCACGGGTCTTATTTAGGGTAATTCTGCCATCTCTGTTTTGGCTCTGGATGTGTTAAATCATTTGAGTTTTACTCTCATAGGCAATCTTATTTCTGTCTCTTGGGGGTTTGGTCACAGATAACTGCAGTCCCCCAGGGGTGTGGTCAGGTTGAATACTGGACCCAGGCTCACAGGGGCCAGGAGATAGGTGTCTCTTCACCCTCCCGTTACTACACTCAGGTAGCTTAAAACCTACCTTCAAGGGAGTCGGCTTCCGGGACACATTGTGACCCACTGGAACACATCTCTTGCCCCTGCTCCCTCCTTTCCCTTGCTGTGGTGCTTTCCCTCATTTCTGCCATTGAAATCCCACCTCCTGACTCAGTGGGCCTGCTGAGGGCAGTCTCCTGACACTTACAACACTGTACCTCTGGGGCCTGCGCCAAACCCTGCCCTCGAGCCACAGCTTATATACGGACACGCCCTTCCTGCTGTAGTAAGCGCTCCTCTGAGGCTAGCACCACACTGATCAATCCCAGTCTCCTCATCTCGTTTAGCCTGCCGCTGTCTACCTAGCAGGTGCTTGATTTTGTTGAAAAATGAAAGCAAGAGGGAGAAATTCCATGGTATAACTATAAAATGCAAAAAAGGGAAAAAAACCCTAAAAAATTCTTGTACTTTCAGGCTTACAGAGTGCTTTTCTCCATAGTATCTCAATTTATCTTTATAACAACTCTGTGGAGGGGAGCTTCTATCCCTTTAAAATGAATCGCTTTTGTCTTAAATTTCCACTGAACTTTATCTTAGAGCCTCTAGACCAAGAAGATAAAATCCCGAGTTGGTTCTGGTATGTCAGAGGGGAGGAAGGAGCCTGCCCAGAGATCTGGTCTGAAGCAGAAAAAACAGCATCAGTGAAGGGAAAGTGGAAAACGGAAGACAGGCCCTGGAGCTTGTTTGGGTAGGTAGCTGGCTGGGTGAGATTAGCCCACCTGCAGTTGGTAGATGTGAACTGCACCAAGGCTACAAGCCCCTGAGAGGAGTGAATGGTGGCTTTCTTCCTCTCTTTTCATTGTGAAAGGGTATTTTTCAAAGAAAAGGTAAAATCATGGCTCTTCCACAACTATAGAATGAACAAGGGTTAAAGATTTTATTGGCCCATTATTTAGATGAGGGGACTGGTTTTTAGAACTGGTTCAAAGGACAAAAAAACACGTTTATTTGTAGTCAAGGAATGTCAGAAGATTATGCAAAAGGAATAAACCTGGCTTTTCCAGAGGAAGCAGGACTGTCCCTCATGGGATGGGATTCATTTACATATCTATAGACAAGGAATATTTTGAATTGCTGTCAGTTCTTGATAACTTTAGATAACATCTGAAGGGTGTTTTCCATGGAAGCACAAATTCTCCCTCCATCACTTCAGATTCTAAAATTGAGCTACTTAGTAGAACAGAAGAAATCCACAGTGCTGGGCAAGTCACTTAACCTGAGTCTCCGTTGCCTTGTTTGTAATGTGAAGTTGGCACTATTCACTGGTCTGGTCGTCACGACCATTAATAAGATAATGCTTTTAGGAAGATATCACAGTGCCCAGACATAATAGATATTTAATAAATTTCAGCGGTTGTTATTGTCCTGTTAAGCAACATTAAACTCCACAAGTAGAGTGATGATGGCAGAATGAATGAATGTGGAGACCTTATACTCTTTATAAAGGTAGAGTCAGGAGAAACTAGCATATGTGCATCGTCTCTCATGGTTCGTCTCCCCCTCTGATTCCCCCCCCTTCATTCTTCCCTTCCTGCTATCTTCTTCTTTTTTTTTTTTAACATATATTGCATTATTTGTTTCAGAGGTACAGATCTGTGATTCAACAGTCTTGCACAATTCATAGCACTCGCCATAGCACATACCCTCCCCAATGTCCATCACCCAGCCACACCATCCCTCCCACCCCCTACCACTCCAGCAACCCTCAGTTTGTTTTCCTGAGATTAAGAATTCCTCATATCAGTGAGGTCATATGATACATGTCTTTCTCTGATTGACTTATTTCACTCAGCATAACACCCTCCAGTTCCATCCACGTCGTTGCAAATGGCAAGATCTCATTCCTTTTGATGGCTGCATAATATTCCATTGTGTATATATACACCTCTTCTTTATTCATTCATCTGTCGATGGACATCTTGGCTCTTTCCACAGTTTGGCTATTGTGGACATTGCTAGCATATGTGCATTTAAATGTGTATCTTGTTCTGCTTAAGAAGTCTCCTGGGAGGAAGATCCTTGCCTCAATATCTTTCCTTTCCCCCATCTTGATAATCATGGAGTCAGCCAGGGAAGTTGGTGGCCTTTCTAGTGGCCTGATTTGGAGCATCTACAGGTAACCTCCCTTACAAAATTCTTCCATGGAAGTCTGTTTATCTACTTAAAGGTACACACACATTCACAGGAGCCAGGTGCTTCACATTCAGGTGTTCTCATACCTGTCACTACCTGCCTAGTCTAAATCATAGCTTTCCTTGCCTAACTCATCTTCTTGCATCCATTCTTCCCTGATGAACCAGTCTTCCTGTTGCTGTCCCTGTCCCTGTCCCACCTCACTGTGCCCCCTCTTCTGGGATTTTCTTCTCTCTGCTGGTGACAATGACTGCTGCTTCTCACTCACCTCCTCAGAAAGGATTTTCCTGACCACTTATTTAAAGTAGGCTCACCACACCTCCCCATCCTACAGCTTACTATCTAAGCTTCATTATATCTTTTAAAGCCTTTTTGCCATTTATATTTTTTTCTGCCCCTCCATTGGAGTATCAGCTTCATGATTCTGTCTCGTTCTCTGCTGTATGATCAGACTGCGTGACAGACACTCCATACATCTTCGCTGAATGAATAAAAATCTCTTGTAGTTGACTGATCCTTCATATCTTTTATGACAGGCAAAATAAATACTCACTTTATTATTGCTAGCAGGAATGTAAATTGATACAGCTTATCTGAAAATAAACTTGGTAATGTGTATCAAGAGGCTTAAAAATGCTCCAAACATAGATTATTTAAAAAAATAAAGACTTGGGACACCTGGGTGGCTCAGTTGGTTAAGCATCTGCCTTTGGCTCACGTCATGATCCCAGGGTCCTGGGATCGAGCCCCACATTGGGCTCTCTGCTCATGGGGGAGCCTACTTCTCCCTCTCCCGCTGCTCATGCTCTCTCTCTCTCAAGTAAATAAATCTTTAAAAAAAAACAAAACAGAAATATGAAAATAAAGACTCAGTAAATCCAGCCTCATCCTCATATCCCTGGGTTACTGTGCCACACCAATTAAAGTTAACTTTATTATTGTTTCTAAAACGTATCTAGACCTTCCTTAGCAGGTCAATGAAGTAGTCCCTCCAAAAAACACATTTCTCTGATATGGCACTTTATTGCCTTATTCTGTCTACAATTTAATAAAGCTGCTTGATATATGAGTCTCATTTCTGGGATTCCTTAAATTAGTTATGTGTTCATTTTACTATATTTGAGTGTCAACTTTTATAAGAGTAGGTATGTACAATATGAGAGTTATTCCAGACAGGACTCCTTCTGTGAGGAGACTTCTATTTCAAATATTACTCCTTTCAACCTCAAGTTAAGTCCCGTAGAGGTTTGTGTTATATTTATAGCTCTTCCTGGGTGGCTGTGGCAGGACCAAGAGCTACCAACCGTCACAGCCAGGAGCGCTCAGACAGCCTGGCAGGAAACAGAGTGAGGACAAATTATTCTTAGTTGAAGTTTAGAAAGCATTAGCTACCTTGTCAAGACTGGAATGAGAAGGCCATGATGTTGCTGCCTGGAAAGGGTTTCCAGTTCATTGCTACTACTGATGTGAGATTAGCCCAGTGATAATTGTGGTTGAAAATAGAGATGCAAGACCTTGAGGACCCAATACAGTTCACTTAAATACACACATACAGTACACGTTGTACATCATAATCTATTCACATAAAGTTACAATGGTGGCCCCTGACCTCTTTCATGCTTCTCAGTGTGACCCCTGAGAAAATGCCACAGAACTGTGACTCTGTGGCTCCCTCTTCCTGTCCCAGAGACACCAGCCTAGAGCCATCAGCAGCAGAATGTCCTTGTCTAAAGACACAGTGGAGGAGAGGTGATAGGGTAGGCCAGAGAATGGGAAAATTTAACCAAATACAATTTTTAGGTTCTGTCAAGTCAACTGCTATGAAAACTGCTTTCCTCAGTGCTGCTGGTGAAAGGTGTATCCTCCCCCAGAAATACTAACTTAAAAATGTAGGCACATCAGATTCAGGATACAGAGCAGGGGTGTTGGTGAGGGGAGTTCAGAAGGTAAATCCTTTATCTTTAGACCTTCCATAGAAAAGCAAAATGACTGAAAGAAGCAAAAAAAAAAAAAATTGAAATCACATCTCATTTTTTTGTGCCCTATGCTCTGCATTCTAGAAAAACTCAAATTAAAATACAACAATTAGACTGGGTTTTATAAAACATCTTTTACTTACAAGTGAGGTCCCCTAGGGGCTGTCAACATGGATGTATGTGTCACATGTGAATAAAGCGAAGTTAAAGCATGAAACATAACTGGCATAAAATTAGAGCCGGAGAGTGCTTTGCAACCATTTTACATGAAATAAATATTATTGTTTTAAACCCCAATGCTTCTCTATTGAGGCTGAATCCTGGTAAATGAAAACCTCTTTGGGATGGGAGAGCATCTGGAGCTGGGATGTGCAAAATCGACGTGGAGCTCAGTTTTGGAGTTGGTGGCGGGGTGGAGAGCAACGTGGGAGGGAGGGAGGAGTCCAGCTGGGAGGAGGGAGGGCGCCAAAGGACTGGTGAGGTGGTGAGGGGTGGGGTGAGCAGGGATGCAGCTGCGTGACTGGGGACCGTTAAGAAGGATATTTGAGAGTCAAAACTGAGGTTGTCCATGTTGCTGTGATGTAAACCTGCCATCACTTCTATCTCTTGCAAACCTTCAGCTGAATTAACCTTTTTAAGCAAGGTGACTATGAAATTATAAGCTCTCTGGGAATTCACAGAATCTAGGAAGGTCATTGGACTTTTAATAGGGTATGGAATGGAGGTTTGAGCCATCTCATCTAGCAGGAAGATCTGAGCAGGTGGCCGGATTACCCAAGACTATTTAATGTGAGTGAACTTTATATACATATAAACATGTCATTCTTCCCTTGAAATTCACATATTTTTGAACATGGAGATGGATATAGAGAAGCAAATCATATATAAACAGTTGAATATCTGCTTGAAAGTACAAAACCCCGGTGGGTATCTTTCATACTGTTTTCTGCCTTCTCTTTCTGCATTTTGGTAAGTCCCTACTGCAGCAGTCTCCCAGATGCAGCCAGAAGATGAAGAACATCCCCAACGTGCAACTGGGAGGCTTGGGAAGTCAGGTGGTCTTAATAATACATGTTCTTATCCCACCAGCCTGTAGAGGTAGAAAAAAGTTACTGAGAAATCAGGAGTCTGTTGAAGTAGATAAACAGAGTCTCAAAAATCATATTACTACTTACTTCCAGGGTAGAGTCTGATGAAAAGTTTCCGCACCTCATCATACACCCAAATTAGAATGGCAAATGGCACAGCCACAAACCAATACTGAGGCCTGGAAGCAGAAGGGAGGAAGGTAAGTCTGAATGCATCCAAAGAAAGGGCCAAGCCCCCTGCCAATGGGCAAAGAGCTTCTTGGTCGTTTTCTCTGCCCTACTGGAAAGAACAACACATCCATTGTGTCATACAACATAAAACTGGAAAGCTTCTTATTTAAACTGGACTGCGACTGGTAGAAGCAACATCTGCCTTTGAAGTGGCCTATTGGCTAAAGGTGGAGATGGGATGGTGAAGTTTAGAAAACCCATTTCCTCTTCTGGGAAAACTAGCAGGTCAAAATCTAAGACAGACTAAGATAGAACTGATTTGGTTTTGTCTCATTTGAAAGCCTGGAGGGGAAAGAACCCGCTGGAATTCTAAATGTTTACTTAGGCTGTGACAGCTCAGAACACAGCTGGCTCTTTCCTGTCCACTGTTGAAGGGGAACTCACCGGAGCATTGTGAAACTCAGGGCTGTGACACTTCCAAGCCCATAGGAGAGGATTAATGCAATGATAATCTGTGAGGCAATCCCCACCCAGATGACTTTATTTCTGCAAGAAACATAAAAGCAAACAGATTCTGAATTCACATGGCTACAGGACCACACACCCAGTGGAGTCAAGGCCCTCATGTATTATAGGCCTAACCCTCATCATTCCTGCATCGAAGGCCCAGGGTTGAACTATGAGGTTGGATGTGGGCAGTACCTGAAGAGACCCTGTTGGAAGATGGAGTTCCTCCGGGTTTTCCTGATGATTAGATCTGCTATTTGCTGGACCATGATGCCAACAAAGAAAGCCGTATAGCCCATCCATTCTAAGTATTTCCTCTGGTACAATGTCTGTCAACAGACAAAAAGGAGACCATGAAACCCCAGAGGGAAAACTTTAGGACAATATCAACGTAGTTCTGTAAAGTTTTACTCTCTTCCCACCTCACCAAGATTGACAGAGGATCACCTCCTTGTGTTTGGAAAGAAACTTTGTTTTCTTTACTCGGTTGAGTAGGGAAAGATGCTAACTTAATTGATTTGGCTCCACTGTGGGTATTGTTGGACTGGTTACTCTTCCATACCAATTGCAAAGCCAATGTAAGAAAGCGAGCTCAAGGTATCTAATTCAAGAGAGGAGGCTGAGTCCTGGCAAAGGCCAAACCAATGTTACAAAGGGGCCCACAGGCCCTATTAACTGAGAAAACTTTCACCTTCTCTGTCTCATTAAGGCTGTCCAGGGAAATGAAAGTTCTGCATCAGTCTGGGCAAGAGAGTGAAAGGAGGGGAGAAGTCGGACTTTGCAGGACTCCTTTCCTTACCCACTGTTGTCCATAGCTGTCTTCCAAGTCATTCACATTGCTATTTTCCCATTCCACCCGGAT